>NW_025533610.1:565000-648519 GCF_020615455.1 Coregonus clupeaformis | reverse complement strand
ATGAATGGAGTTCTTAAGGGTGACACATTTTGTCACCACAAACAACTACAACAAATCTATTCAGAAGCAGTATAATTGGTCAACTTGATGGTAGATCACTTTAGTGGGTTTTCCATTGGTCTCTCCTAGGAGGAGCAAGTGCACTGTGGCAGAGAGACAGTGGGTGTGTGGAGGAATGGATCTGTCAAAGTAAGGAGGATTGCCTCACTTTTTCACAAACAGCCCAGCAAGAAAACCAAAAAGAACTTGTATCAACATAACAAAATAATGCCCATGGAAGTTCACATACTACATCCAATTATCACAGTTTATGTGTGCCTGGGTGGGAGCACTTCCCATTGGACAATACCTACACACACGCAATCACGCACAGATGCCAAAAGAACACATGCCTCCATCCACCTTGGAGAAAATAGTGGTGGCTATATTTCCCCAGGGGCTAGCTAGCCAAGATGATGGCATAGGCTAAGAGCTCCTGGTGGGTTTGGTATGAGCCATTAGGGAGGAGGGCATTCCACAGTTCCAGCCAGGCTGATCGGCAGTGGCTGCTCCTCTCGTCCCTCTAAGGCAATGCACCACTGCTGCCAGCAGGGTGCCCTCTGACTGGCCCATCTTGTTAACATGGGGGGAGGTGGCGGAGAGATGGATAAAGAGAGGGATGGAGAGAGAAAGAAAAATGGGGGATGGAGAGAGAGAGAGAGAGAGAGAGAGAGAGAGAGAGAGAGAGAGGGAGAGAGATCAGTTGTATGGCCCTCCAATAGCAGTACACTGAGGAGCTTTGCACTTAGGCCATGTAGTGTCTTCTTTTCCTGGGCCATAGAGAGAGTGGTATGTGGGACCATGAATGATGAGAGGCCTAATGATGAGACAGAATAATGTGACAGCATATTGTGAAATGTCATTCTAATTGGCAATGATTGATGTAGTTGTTATGTGTGATGTCTTGCATCAAACTGAAGCATGATATCTGAAACATCATTGCTATTACACAATACAAAGTCACATCCTGAAGAGGATAGACCAGAGGGCCTGTGAGGATTTTGAGATATATTGTTAGCCAGGACTATTTGGCTTGACTCCCTGACCCCTGGGTGACCCCTGTACTTACAGCTTAGGATTTCTATTTAGTGTTTAGTCCTCTCTCTGCTTCTGCTGAAAGATGTTGCAATTTGCTACCTCAAACGAAACACAGCTCCAAAGCCAAAGAACCATTGCCAAAATGCGACAAGCGTTTCAGAAATATTCGAAAATAACAGTAAACCAACTGACAAAAGCATTGGAGCCATTCAGTTGTGTCAATAAAAGTGTGGATTTATAGACATGTCGATTTTACAACTCTTCAGTCCGAGGACCAACACTATCCACTTACTGCTGGTTGGCCACGTAAAATGGCTCAAGTCTTTATGCTATGCAGCCGGTGGCTTGTATCTGCTCTCAGTCACAACAGCTAAGGCATGACATGTTTGCCTGGAGGATTCTATGTCGGGTAAAGAAACCATTAACATCAACTTGTGGGAAGTATGGCAAGCAGTGCAGGGTATAAAGGATGCTGCATGTGTGTGTGTCAGTGTGTCTGTGTGGTTGTGTGTGTGTGTGTGTGTGTGTGAGTGAGTGAGTGCATGGGTGTTTGTGCAAGTTACAATTGTCACATTAGAGCCCTGCTCAGATTGACAGCAAAGGATTTGTTTGGGTTTTTACAACATTACGATTATTGTGTGTGTGTGTCTGTGTGTGTGTGTGTGCGTACGGGAGTGCGTGCATACTGTATGGGAATGAGTTTGCAAGTTACGAGAGGTGCATTAAATCAAATCAAATCAACGTTTATTGGTCGCATACACAGTTTAGCAGATGTTATAGCGTGTGCAGCGAAATGCTTGTGTTACTAGCTCCTAACAGTTCAGCAGAAATGTCAAAACTAGACACAAGAAATCACGAATGAGAGCTTTGCTCAGTGCTCAGTGACAGCAATGGATTTTATTTTATTTTTTACAACATTCAGATTACACATGAAATGTGAAACAGATGCATGCAGATGTTTAGGTACTATCTTATAGAATTTTTGATTTCTTTCTTCTCCTTCAAAATGAGGTCACATAATTTTTCCCTTTCTTCATCTGACTGCACATAAAAATAAAATGAAAGGAGTAAAGGAGTAATCAATTGTAAAGTGACTTTCTCCAATACAGCAAATGTTTTTCTTAAAGAGGCAGATTCATAGCTCTTATATACTGTACAACATACTCTTTATTCCCTTGAAATAAAAATAAACACTTCACTGTGAAGAGGGATAGCTGCATGTTTTTCCCTACACAAAACTATATTTTGCTCTTAGCCAATCAGATTATGGGGTGTCTATTCGAGTTTGTGATGTCATGGGAGGGTTTGCAAGGGGTGGGAGAACGGTGAGACTGCGAAGGGGCCGCGGTTGTACTCGGGTTGGTGGGGGTGTGTGTGGGGGTTTTCATTTTAGCCAGGCACTGGGTTAGATAAATAAACCCGGAAACATTAAAAGCCCCTTTCCCCTTCACCTTTGAACTTGTGCATTAGATTGTGTAAACATACATTCAGACACTGCTTGTCCTGACACTATGCTACACACTCTGACGATCATCTTCCTCCTCGCCATTCACAAGTCGCCCTTTATGTTGAGAGTGCCACGGGTCATATGTGAAGCAATACAATATTTATGTGCACACACACACACACACACACACGGTTCTATTTGACTTCTCATAGAGATCTTGTTAAATTAGGATTACAAATTACGATTTTAAATTCAGTTTGATTTGCATTTAGGTTGCGATTAATCAAAGGTATTTCAGAAGTGCCATATTTGAGTACACAGAAGACGGTGTTACCACTGTGTACTTTTGAAGAACTACCTGGGTGCGCAGAGAAAACCCTGCACATGGCAGTAGTCAACACACAAAGAGACAATGTAATAGAGACAGGTATTAGATTAGGAAAGTTGTTCTGAGATTCTGAGTTAGTACTTACGTTTTACGGATGGATTAAAGCATTACACACACACACACACACGCACACACACGCACACACACACACACACACACACACACACACACACACACACACACACACACACACACACACACACACACACACACACACACACACACACACACACACACACACACACTACAAACTGAACAAATCAATAAATGATCTGTACTAGACCAAGATTTTATCTCTCCCCAGTGGGCATGGGTTGTCATTAGCAAACATTTCCTTAACAACATCTCCAAGGCGTAAAAAAACAAACAACTGTTGTGTGGTGTGGTCCTCAGTTAACTAGGTTTACTGGAAACTCCATGTTATTGAAACCCAAAGGTCATAAATCCCATAGACTATGTACTTACTACCTGGATGAGTACGGACCATAGAATATTGACAAACACAACACTCCTTCTATACTTTTGTATTTGTTGGAGACTGTGTGCATTTACATGTGTATGTAAACACACCAATGTGTGTGTGTGTGTGTTTGTGTGGGTGAGAGTGTGTGAGAGTATGTGTGTCCGTGTGTGTATCCGTGGGTGCATATGACCTGCATTATCCCCTTTTCTTTGGTTACAGTCTTCCACGTTTTTGACTCACGATTGTAGCCTCGAGGCAGACAGCAGGGGTTCTAAACTTAGTTTCCTGTAAAAAATACCTCCGCACTCCACATCCTAATTAATCTGAAGGGCATGCCCAAGATCCCTATAAAATCATACAAGACTATACCAATTTCCTGGTAGCTTGCTCGCTACATGTGCTTCTTGTTCTTCAGCATAAGAGTTTCCTTCCCTGCAACCCATACCAGGGAAGATTTATGCCCCCTCTTTTTTTCCATTTTCCTTCGGAGTGATTTTGACATTATAACATGATACCGAGAAATTATATTTTCTGTCCCCTTTACTCTGAAATAAAACATGGAGATTTCATGAAGAGCGACCATCAGACAAACATTGAAAACATGTGGCTCCCGCTGGTTTAATATCAAGTACATATCGAATAAGATTAAATCAAGGGATCACATTGGCAGAGGCACTGCTGTGTGTGTTGTTTGACGGCAAGAATGCGTGTATCTCTGTATGTATGTGTGTGTCTGTGTTGTAAAGAAACATACTCTGATTGCCCGCATTGCTCCACCCTAACACTCAAAATCAGTCACAAAGCCATCTGTCTGAGACACAACAGATCCCTTATTACAGACACACACACGCACATGTATGCACGCACACACACGCACACACACACGCACACACACATACACACAAACACACACACACACAATTTCAACGTGGAGAATTGGGTTATATTTGGTTGAAACGTTGATCAATGACATTACAACCTATTTTCCCCAACTCAAAAAGTTTGTTGAATTCCCAATGTGTTATCACTATGATTTCAACCATTTAAAAACATATCAAAGTTAAAATGGGAATACAATGTCAGATATTGTGTTTATTTATACAACAACCTAATGTGTTATCACTGTGCTTCATCTACTAGCTCAACCAAATTATCTGGATTGCAGTTGAGATTACATTAAAGTACATGGTGCAAGTGATCAATGCCGTTGCAGATTATTATAGCATTTGTGAATATTTCCACAGACCTGCGACCTTCGCATGCTATCTTGAAAATGCACGCTTTCTATGATTACGTAAGAAGACATTTGTTGTTACAGTAACCTCAAAATGTGGCCATGATGTGTTACACATTTTAAGGTTGAATAAATACTGTTACGTTAGTTTGTAAGATAGCCTTAACTGTAGGCTACTTACTGTAGTATTACAATGGTAATATTGAGTTTAGTTGTATTTGGTTGACAACGCAACCAAATATCAACATTTAAAGGAGATGTATCTACTGCTTAGATAGTTCTATCTGAGCTACAGGCTTGATCCTATTCGTTAACTGTAATTTTTGGTTGAGATGGAGAAGTGAGTCCAACACATAATTTGTTAACTTCTCGACAAGTTAATAGGCTATTTACTGTATTGCAAAAGTGATATTGAATATTATTTGGTTGTCAACGCAACCAAATATCAACATTTGAAGGAGATGTATCTTCTGCTTGGATTGTTCCATCTGTGTCACTGAGTCTGGCTTTAATTCCAGGTTGTCTACAAATTAATAATTTATATGTTGGATTCACATCTTTCAACCAAACATCTAAGTAAAGAATGGGACTAAATCAAATCAAACTTGAAATGCACTTTAAATAGATTTGATTTAGTCCTATTATTTAACTTAGATTTTTGGTTGAGATGAAGACATTGAATCCAACATATTTATTATTAACTTGTACATTCCATTTGAAATCAACTAAAGTTTGAAACCCTAGGCCTGTATGTATTGTCTATTTTTAGTTTAATCCTGGGCTGAATTGAAACAATAGCTGTTGATGACTTCCCAAATGCTATAAAGGCCTAAATAGCATCATTGATTATACTGTATATGGTTGAACAAGTATGGTTACATTTAATTTGCTCTGTTAAACCTACCCATTGGAATTACTTTGACAGCAATAGAGAATCTATTAAGTGGAGATCTCTCAACAATCATTCTCACGATAGCACATAGGTAATAGTCAGTGACAAATATCAAAGCTAAGCAGGGCTTAGTTAAATCACTGGATGGGATAGCTGTAGATAGCTCAACTCTCCAGTAGGAGGTGCTGCCCAGCGTATTTTTAAAATTTTTATATAGTGGATATTACTTAGAAAATCTAACGTTATTTCAAAGGTACAAATTCAACATATTTTATACATGGTTTGTCTATATTGAAAATTGCTTACCATGATGACATAATCCTGTGGTTGTAATTTCACAAAACAAGAGTTTATGGTGATGACTTTTTTCAAATCCAATCTATTTTCCACGTAGATTCCACATCACAATACGTTGACAAATTATGTTAAAACAATGTTGATTTATCCAGTTTGTGCCCAGTGGGAGTATACTCCTATATCATCATTACCATGTTTTCATTATGGATTCTCACTGTAACAGGAAAATCTATTCATTCCAGTGATTCATTCAAGCTTGGTGATCAAAAGGAGTTTGTGGTGAACTCCACCAACCCAACCAAGCAAATGAACGTTACACAAACATATGGTACTAGAAGAAATCCAATCCAATGCATTTTCAGAACACAGAAATGTACACGGAAAACCAACTGTCTGCAGAACATTGCGGTAATATGTCCAGAATGTTCATCAGGGCCACTGTGGATAAGTGACCAACAGCCGCCCTTGGTTTGGTTTTATGAAGCCCCAGAATGAATCATCCACACTCAACTGAAGGCCTTTACACAGACCAGGTCCCCTTCCTGGGAATGTGTGTGAGTCACTGCCGGCCAGGGCCGCTCACGGACAACTGTCTACGGCTGGCCTGCACCTCCTCTCCGTGATCACCCCCCTGAGACCCATTCAATCAAACCCCCATATATTTTCTAATTAACTTTAACTGATGACTTAATGCAATAGTTGTGTTTTACTGTCTCCTTTATATGTTATTTATCATTCTCTGGGAGTTTGGAGGTCCAGCTACAACGAGACCTTCCCACTCCCCTCCCCTCATACCAGTGGTGTCCAGGCTGTCCTAATCTGTGACCTTGCTCCTTCCCCCTCACTGGGTGTCTCCTGAACAACCAGGACATTTTTATTAGCCTTCTGACCAGCAGGCAGGAAAGGGAGAGCAGTTGCCGGACCTTAGCAACAGACTGGCCTGCGAGGAAACAACTGTTGCTCAGGAGAAGTAAAGGGTTTTTACTGTGTGATTGACGAGGGGGCTGAAAGAGTATTGATAAGCAACTATTTGGGGGTGAAGGGGAGAGGGGACCCATAGAACAATGTCTGGGCTGGGCTCAAAGAGAGGAAGTGGACATGTGCAGCAATAAACTTGTTTCAGTGTGAAATAAGTGTTTGTACACACCTCAGTCAGTTCAGAGGGTCAACATTATTTCTGACTGAGTAAGCATGGTTGCACATTTGCATATTTGTTTGTAGTAGTTTATAATATAAACATACCTATTGTGCATTATAGGCTATAGTATTTGTAGGCCAATCTATACTGAAATTGACAAGTACATATAACCTACAAGAAAATGCACCCCTACCCAGGCAGGTCACCCATGATAGAAGTCAGTATTCGATGTCCATCCATGTCTGAGGATGCCAGGAGATGATGTGAAAACTGGCCACTAGGGGCAACAGTGAGAGTTGTTACCTTCAAGTAGGCTTTGGTTTTACTAGGTCATTGTGGACAGGGATGGTGGATGGGTGTGAGCATCTGCCACAGGTTGCATGTTTGAATCCAGCGATATAAAGTTTTTTGATATTTTAGTTTTAAGCCTATCCCAAACCTTAACCCTTACCTTAACCATTCAGAGTTAATGCTTAACCTTAAGAATGGCGGAGTTAATGCCTAACCTTAAGAATTCGGAGGTAGTGCCTAAACTTAACCTTGGAACGATACAGAAAAGTAACCAAACACTATGAAATTTAACAAAAAATACAGTATTTGCATGCTCTCGCGGAAACAGAAGTAGTTTTGATTAGCATCTCAAATCTCAATCTGGGCGGCAGGTAGCCTAGCAGTTAAGAGTGCTGGGGCAATAACCGAAAGGTCGCTAGTTCGACTTCCTGAGCCGACTAGGTGAAAAATCTGTAGCTATGCCCTTGAGCAAGGCACTTAACCCTAATTTCTCCTTTAAGTCACTCTGGATAAGAGCATCTAGTAAATGTAATATCAAATCAACACGGAGAAAATGGGCAGTCAAGTGACCAGAAGTCCTCTCTGCATGTACGTCTATGTGCTACTGCTCATACACAGACAACTAAACATTTTACCCTATTGTATTAGTTAAACATGTTATGATTCTTTGGTAAAAGGCGCTTTTGTCAACTGAACAAGACAGATATTGGACATGTTTTGGGATGGTTGGTGAAGGAGACATTCTAGTCTAAACTGAATAGGTGGGTGTTGTTTGTAGTAGGCCTACTATTTGTTTACTTAAAGGGATACTTTGGGATTACAAACAGCAAATATGTTTCAGAACCAATAAACATATCCCTGATATTTATTGGGATTTTATACAAGTATTCCCTCCCTTCTCAGTCAAATTCCCACCCCCATCTCCTACACACACACACACACACACACACACACACACACACACACACACACACACACACACACACACACACACACACACACACACACACACACACACACACACACACACACACACACACACACACACACACACACCGGCCACAAAGTGTTTGCAATTCTATTGATGGGCAGAAGATTAAAGGGCTGTTATGTTTTGTGTTACAGTACATGGGTAAGCTTAGTGTGATGGTGAGAGGTGAGGGAGAGGAACACAGAGGGAGGAAATTGAGAACACTGTTTGATTAAAGAGCTCTGGAATATCTAACTTTTGACTGCACAAAGAGTCACTTTAACACAGTGCTGCCCAGACCTCATAGTATGCCATGCTATTCATGTGTATGAAGGGTTCACTGGGGAATGAGAGGTGTAGGGTTGGTGAAGGGGCTGTCAAATTTGAACTAGAAGTCCTCTATTTCATATGCCTGACACAGACAGCTGGGAACGCTGCAGTAAAACCACTAAAGGAAACTGCCAGTAATTATTCTGTAGATAATATTACTCTGCAGAACGACAGGGCAGAAAAGGCAACAGACTACACATACACTGTTCTATTAAGGTAGACAATTTGCACATGGGCTGAGACATGGGAGAAACTCGTGGATACCATTTTTATGTATCTGAGTCCAGTTTGAAGGAAGTTGCAAACTAGCGCTAGCGCAATTGCTTACTAGTTAGCTGACGAAACTACATCTAACTTCCATCATACTGGACACAGATACATATAAATGGTATCTACAAGTTGATCAAACTCTGGGGAAGTAGATAAAGAGCCTCATTGCCAAATTCCTGAAGTTCCCTTTATGTTTCCGGATTGTGATACAGCCTGGAATCGAACCAGGGTCTGTAGTGACACTTCTAGCACTGAGATGCAGTGCCTTAGACCGCTGCGGCACTTTGGAACAACTTATACATTACTCTATGCCAAAAAATCTTTTATTCCTCAGTCCACATTTTCATGTCGTATTTTCATAGAAAGAACTACCAAATACAAAGTGCGATGTGCAAATTGTCTACCTTTATAGCACAGTGTAGGTGTAGTCTGTTGCCTTCTCTGCCCTGTCGTTTTGCAGAGTAATATTATCTACAGAATAATTACTGCCAGTTTCCTTTAGTGGTTTTACTGCAGTGTTCCCAGATGTCTCTGTCAGGGATATGAAATAGAGGACTTCTAGTTCAAATTTGAGGACCTGTCACCCACCCTACACCTCTCATTCCCCAGTGTACCCTTCATACACATGAATAGCATGGCATATTATGAGGTCTGGGCAGCACTGGGTTAAAGTGACTCTTAGTGCAGTCAGAGGTTAGATATTCCAGAGCTCTTTAATCAAGCAGTGTTCTCAATTTCCTCTCTCTGTGTTCCTCTCCCTCACCTCTCACCATCACACTAAGCTTACCCATGTACTGTAGCGCAGAGCATAACAGCCCTTTAATCTTCTGTCCCTCATTAGAATTGCAAATACTTTGTGGCTGATGTGTGTGTGTGCATGTGTGTGTGTGTAGGAGATGGGGGTGGGCATTTGGCTGAGAAGGGAGGGAATACTTGTATTACAGCCCAATAAATATCAGGGGTACGTTTATTGGTACTGAAGCATATTTGCTGTTTGTTGGGAAACACTAAACCAAGGAAGGTTCCTGGCGAAGTGGTAGGGTGGTGCTCTTTTCTGGGTTACAGAGAACGCAGAGGAAATTCACTCTGACATTAACAGGCTGCTATAGGAAGTGTTGTTGGATTAAATTAACATGGTGCGGCCCAGGCGGCTGGTTGGTGAGGGAGTGGGGTGGAGGTTTGGTGTTTTGGGGGGACAGGGGGTGTCAGATTCAGGATGAATATGCTTTGCCTGTGGTACTGCTGGTGCCAGTCCACAAGCAAGAGAATCAGAGCGGGAGAGCATATTGGTGAACAAGAGATGGCTCAGAGCAAGAGAGGGGCATGCCGTGTTGATGCAGCTGCAATCTCATTCACTATTTGAAAACTGTATTTAATTATGCCCTGGGCACAGGGTGCGTCATTGAGTGGGGATGACAGAGTCGAAGGATGAATCACTGATGGACTGATGCCGAGACTTGTTGTTTTTGAGTGGAGGAGAAGATAGGTATAGGAAGGGAGGTGTGGCGGACCGGTGGATATGACACCGTTTTTCTTGTGACTCCCTTATAAACTCATCTCTTGGCGAGTGTCACGGATTCTGCCGAGGCTGCTCCTCCTCCTTGCTCGGGCAGACTTCGGCGTTCGTCGTCCCCGGAGTACTAGCTACTGCTGTTCGATGTTATCGGTGTTTGTTTAGTTTTGTCTGTATTGTTTACACCTGTTCGTCATTATGTTAATTGTTTCCCTTATAATTACCCCTGTCTCTCATCTGTACTATGTGTGTGATTGTTTTCCCCTTCACAGTTGTCTATTTTGTGAGCGGGTTATTTCCTCCCTGCGTGGAGTTATTTTCTGTGTCCTTTTGGATCCTTTTCGTATTAAAAGTACGTATCCGAGAGTTCTGTGTCCTGCGCCTGACTTCGTTTACCGCATCTCACAGACAGTCGTGACAGAATCACACACCTTACCATGGAGTCAGCAGGAGCGACGGCACTGACTGGATCACTCGAGGAGCGCGTCCTACAACAGGCAGCGATGCTCCAAAATGTTGGTGCCGCTATGGATAACGTTATGAACACTTTGGGACGATGGGAGAGAGGAGGTTTGCCCACACCTCCTCCAACGATACCACCACCATCGGCTACTCCTATCGTCTCATATCCGGAGTCCAGTGGGATTCGGCTCTCGCTCCCGAGGGCTTATGATGGCACCGCAGCCGGGTGTCAGGGTTTCCTGCTCCAAGTGGAACTTTATCTGGCAACCATTCACCCGGCACCCTCGGGATACGAGAGCATGTCCGCCCTCATCTCCTGTCTGTCCGGCAAGGCACTGGAGTGGGCCAACGCCGAGTGGGGAGGGATAGACGCCGCTACTGTGAACTATGCGGAGTGAACTCCACCTCAGACAGGGGAGGAGGAGCGAGCAGGATTTCGCACTGGACTTCCGGACTCTGGCTGCCAATTCGGGATGGAATGAGAGGGCTCTCATCGACCACTACAGATGCAGCCTGAGGGAGGACATTCGTCGAGAGCTGGCCTGCAGGGACACCAACCTAAGCTTCGATCAGCTGGTGGACATGTCGATTCGCTTGGATACCCTGTTGGCTACCCGCGGACGTCCAGCGCTGGGGCCGTCCATTCCATCCCCCAGCACCTCCGAGCCGAGCCCTATGGAGCTCGGGGGTGCTGGTAGTAGGGAGGCCAGGAAGGAGGCTGTCCCCTGCACCAACTGTGGCCGCCGAGGACACACGGCGGTTCGGTGCTGGGGAGGGTCTCCTCGGATTCGAGGCAGCAGGCAGCGCACTGATGAGTCATTCCCGGTGAGTAAAGTCCCAACTCACCCAGAGCTCTCTGCTGTTCATATGTGTATCCAAGTGATGTTTCCAGAAGTTTCTTCTTACTCCCAGCATAAGGCGCTAGTCGATTCAGGCGCAGCTGGGAATTGTATTGATCGCCATTTCTCATATAATTTAGGGATCCCTATATTACCAGTCGATGTGCCCTTCGCTATCCATGCCCTAGATAGCCGGCCTTTGGGGTCGGGATTGATTAGGGAGGTCACAGCGCCACTGAAGATGAAAATGCAGAAGGGTCATGAGGAGACTATACAGTTGTATTTAATTGACTCTCCTGCGTTTCCAGTGGTGTTGGGACTTCCCTGGTTAATATCTCATGACCCCACCATTTCATGGCAACAGAGGGCTCTCAAGGGATGGTCTGATCAGTGTGTGGGGCGGTGTGTAGGTGTTTCCGTAGGGGCAACGACGGTGGAGAGTCCGAACCAAATGCCCACAATGCACATTCCTCCTGAGTATGCCGATTTGGCAAGCGCCTTCTGTAAGAAGAAGGCGACTCAATTACCACCTCATCGACAGGGGGATTGTGCGATAGACCTCCAGGTTGGCGCGGCGCTCCCTCGCAGCCATGTGTATCCTCTGTCTCAGGAGGAGACGGCTGCTATGGAGACATACGTCGCCGAATCCTTGAGACAGGGATACATACGGCCTTCCACTTCTCCTGCGTCCTCAAGTTTCTTTTTTGTGAAGAAGAAGGATGGGGGTTTACGCCCGTGTATTGATTACCGTGGTCTCAATCAGATCACTATTAAATACAGCTATCCTCTCCCTCTAATTGCTAGTATGACGGAGTCATTACACGGGGCGCGCTTCTTCACAAAATTGGATCTCAGGAGCGCTTACAACCTGGTGCGCATTCGGGAGGGAGATGAGTGGAAAACAGCCTTCAGTACCACCTCGGGTCACTATGAGTACCTCGTCATGCCATACGGTCTAATGAATGCTCCTTCAGTCTTCCAATCATTTGTAGACGAGATTTTCCGGGATTTGCATGGACAGGGGGTAGTGGTGTATATTGATAACATTCTGATATACTCCGCTACACGTACCGAGCATGTGTCCCTGGTACGTCGGGTGCTGGGTAGACTGTTGGAGCATGATCTGTATGTGAAGGCAGAGAAATGTCTGTTTTTCCAGGAGTCCATCTCCTTCCTGGGACACCGGTTGTCTGCGTCAGGGGTGGAGATGGAGATTGACCGCGTTTCAGCCGTGCGTAATTGGCAGACTCCAACTACAGTAAAGGAGGTGCAGCGGTTTTTGGGTTTTGCCAATTACTACCGGAGGTTTATCCGGGGTTTTGGACAGGTAGCGGCTCCCATTACCTCCCTGCTAAAGGGGGGCCCAGTGCGTTTGCAGTGGTCGGCTGAGGCGGACAGGGCGTTTAGTCATTTGAAGGACCTGTTCACCTCAGCTCCGGTGCTGGCACATCCGGATCCCTCTTTGGCGTTCCAAGTCGAGGTGGATGCGTCCGAGGCGGGGATCGGTGCTATACTGTCTCAGCGCTCGGGCACGCCTCCAAAACTCTGCCCCTGTGCTTTCTATTCTAAGAAGCTCAGTCCGGCGGAGCGCAATTATGACGTGGGGGATAGGGAGCTGCTAGCTGTGGTCCAGGCCCTGAAAGTGTGGAGACATTGGCTTGAGGGGGCTAACCACCCTTTTCTCATTCTGACTGACCATCGTAACCTGGAGTACATCCGGGCAGCGAAGAGACTGAACCCTCGTCAGGCTAGGTGGGCCATGTTTCTGGCCCGGTTTGTCTTTAAGATCACGTATATCCCCGGGTCACAGAACGTTAAGGCAGACGCCCTGTCCCGACGATATGACACAGAGGAGAGGTCCATTGAGCCCACTCCCATACTACCGGAGTCTTGTCTCGTGGCACCGGTGGTGTGGGAGGTCGACACGGAAATCGAGCGGGCGTGCATGCACCGACCCTTCTCCCCAGAGTGTCCAGAGGGACGGAGGTACGTGCCGCTCGAGGTCCGTGACCGACTGATTTATTGGGCTCACACGTCACCCTCCTCTGGTCATCCTGGTATTGGTCGGACGGTGCACTGTCTTAGCGGGAAGTACTGGTGGCCCACCTTAGCTAAGGACGTGAGAGTTTACGTTTCTTCCTGCTCGGTGTGCGCCCAGTGTAAGGCGCATAGACACCTGCCCAGGGGGAAGTTACAACCTATCCTCGTTCCACAACTGCCGTGGTCTCACCTTTCGGTGGATTTTGTCACGGACCTTCCCCCCTCCCAGGGGAATACCACGATCTTGGTCGTTGTGGATCGGTTTTCTAAGGCCTGCCGTCTCATCCCTATGCCAGGTCTTCCTACAGCCCTACAAACGGCCGAAGCCCTGTTTACTCACGTTTTCCGGCACTACGGGGTGCCTGAGGATATAGTGTCTGATCGGGGTCCCCAGTTCACCTCTAGAGTGTGGAGGGCGTTTATGGAACGTTTGGGGGTCTCGATCAGCCTTACCTCGGGTTTTCACCCTGAGAGTAATGGGCAGGTGGAGAGAGTAAACCAAGATGTGGGTAGGTTTCTGAGGTCCTACTGCCAGGACCGGCAGGAGGAGTGGTCGGGGTATATTCCCTGGGCAGAGATAGCCCAAAACTCACTCCGCCACTCCTCCACTAATCTCACTCCTTTCCAGTGTGTGTTGGGCTATCAGACGGTTCTGGCACCCTGGCATCAGAGCCAGATCGAGGCTCCTGCGGTGGATGAATGGTTTCGGCGCTCGGAGGAGACTTGGAACGCTGCGCACGTCCATCTGCAGCGGGCCATCAGACGGCAAAAGGCGAGCACCGATCGCCACCGCAGTGAGGGTCCGGTTTATGCACCGGGAGATCGGGTCTGGCTCTCGACCAGAAACCTGCCCCTTCACCTGCCCTGCCGGAAGCTGGGCCGGTGGTTTGTGGGGCCATTTAAAGTTCTGAGGAGATTGAACGAGGTATGTTATAGGTTACAGCTGCCTGTTAATTATCGCATTAACCCCTCGTTCCATGTGTCTCTCCTCAGGCCGGTGGTAGCTGGTCCACTCCAGGAAAATGAGGTACAAGAGGCCCCTCCGCCCCCACTGGACATCGAAGGGACTCCGGCGTACTCAGTCCGTTCCATCGTGGATTTGAGGCGTCGGATGGGGGGTCTGCAGTATCTCGTGGAGTGGTAGGGGTACGGTCCGGAGGAACGGTGCTGGGTCCCTAGGAGGGACATCCTAGATCCCTCCCTGTTGACAGAGTTCCACCGGAGTCACCCAACTCGCCCTGCTCCGCGTCCTCCTGGCCGTCCCCGAGGCCGGGGTCGGCGCACGGCTGGGGCCGCGCGTCAAGGGGGGGGGGGGTACTGTCACGGATTCTGCCGAGGCTGCTCCTCCTCCTTGCTCGGGCAAGCTTCGGCGTTCGTCGTCCCCGGAGTACTAGCTACTGCCGTTCGATGTTATCGGTGTTTGTTTAGTTTTGTCTGTATTGTTTACACCTGTTCGTCATTATGTTAATTGTTTCCCTTATAATCACCCCTGTCTCTCATCTGTACTTTGTGTGTGATTGTTTTCCCCTTCACGGTTGTCTATTTTGTGAGCGGGTTATTTCCTCCCTGCGTGGAGTTATTTTCTGTGTCCTTTTGGTTCCTTTTCGTATTAAAAGTACGTATCCGAGAGTTCTGTGTCCTGCGCCTGACTTCGTTTACCGCATCTCACAGACAGTCGTGACAGCAAGTTGAGGCATTATGTAAGGATGTGCCCAAGGGAGGGGAGATGAGTATGGGCACCTAGCTATTCCCTGTTGTTGGAGAAAACCCAATTCTGAAATAATGTGCGCTTTGCGAGAACAATGTGGAGTGATAAATCTGTATGGTGCCAAATGCCGACCCTGTCCGGTGTCAGTTGGTTTCTCCCTAAAATAATTCAGTGCATTTGGCACCCGTTGTCTCCATGCCACTTTACCCACATCCACATGTACAGTTGACTCCACTGTCATTTTGGTTTCAAATCAATTGTCATATGCTTCGTAAACAACAGGTGTAGACTAACATTGAAATGCTTACTTATGGGTCCTTTTCCAACAACGTAGAGTTTTTTAAAATAAATACAACAAATTATTGAAATAGTGACACAAGGAATAAATACACAGTGAATAACAAATCACAATAACAAGTAAAAATAACATGGCTATATACAGTGAGAACCAGTACTGAGTCTTTATAGGTAGAGGTAAAGTGACTGGGCAGCAGGATAGATAACAGACGGTAGCAGCAGTGTATGTGGTTAGTGTGAGTGTGTATGTGAATGTGCGTGTGTGTGCGTGTGTGTGTGAGTGTTTGTGTGGAGTCAGTATGCATGTGTGTGTGTGGTATGTGTGTGTGGGCGTATGTAGTGTGTATGTGTGTATGTGCGTGTTGGGATGCCAGTGTATGTGTGAGTGTGTGGGTAGAGTCCAGTGTGTGTGCACAGTCAGTGCAAGAGAGTTAGTGCAAAAAAGGGTCAATGCAGGTGGTTTGTGGTTTTGATATTAGCCTGCTGTTGACAGCATCCCCAGAGGATAGAGGGTCAGTAAACTCTCTCTCGCTCTTTCTCACACACACACACACACACACGCACACCACATATGCACGCAAACACACGCACACAAGCACGCATTGACCCCTATGATTTATGTAGTTTCCCTTACATCCTGTGACTAGGGGAGAAACTCGTTTTTTCCTTCTCCTTCTGAATCTCATGGAAATAAGAAAGTGTCCTAGCTCTTTGTCCTTGAAGTAGGGTCACAAAACCTGGAATGTTCAGGAAGGAAGTCACGGAAGCAAGGCTATCTGAAAGAGCCCCACTCATTCCCCCCCTCTCTCCCTCTCTCTGATAAAGGAGAGAGGAGGGGAGCACGAGCACAGGAGGTACCCCGTATGAGTGTGGCCATTGGGTGGGGGTTAGGAGGGTGGGGGTAAGCGATTCTGAGGCAGCCGTCTCCTCATGGCTGTCTCTCATCACGCCGTTGACCCCCCAGGAAGCTTTAGATGCCCGGCTGGGTTTATAATTCTCTTATCGAGGCTAATCTCAGAGATAAGGAAGGGGGGAGTTGAAAGTGTAAATGGAGCACCGTGGCCCTGGAATCCTGTTGCAGACTCATTCTTTCTTTACCTGCCTCCTGTGAGATTTGTTAACTGTTTGTGCCTACTGCCCAGCTACCTCTGCTCAGTGAAGTGTGTCCCAGCAGTTTCTTTGTGTGTGTGTGTCTGCCACCCTATTTGTAGTTGTATTTATTATGGATCCCCATTAGCTGCTGCCAAGGCAGCAGCTACTCTTCCTGGGGTCCAGCAAAATTAAGGCAGTTTACATTTAAAAAAAACATTACAATACATTGACAACAGATTTCACAACATATTAAGTGAGTGAAAATATAATTATTGTAAAATTGACTGTGTCCATAAAATGTATATAGTATGTATAAGCTGGAAGTAAAGGCCTAAGCGTTGTTGTTCACTAGTTTACTCCAATTGGGGGAGGGGTGGTGGGGTTGGAAAGTAATTTTTAAAGAACTACCACATATCTACAACACAAAATCCATGTGTATGTGTGTGTATAATGCATATATTATCGTGTGTTTGTATGCATGTGTCTGTGGCTATGTTTGTGTTGCTTCACAGTCCCCACTGTTCCACAAGGTGTATTTTTAATCCGTTTTTTAAATCAAATTTTACTGCTTGCGTGAGTTACTTGATGTGGAGTAGAGTTCCATGTAGTCATGGCTCTATGTAGTACTATGCACCTCCCATAGTCTGTTCTGGACTTGGGAATTGTGAAGAGACCTCTGGTGGCATGTCTTGTGGGGTATGCATGGGTGTCTGAGCTGTGTGCCAGCAGTTCAATCAGACAGCTCGGTGCATTCAACATGTCAATACCTCTCACAAATACAAGTAGTGATGAAGTCAATCTCTCCTCCACTTTGAGCCAGGAGAGATTGACATGCATATTATTAATGTTAGCACTCTGTGTATATCCAATGGCCAGCCGTGCTGTCCTGTTCTGAGCCTATGATGCTGTGTGTGTGTGTGTGTGTGTGAGAGAGAAAGAGAAAGAGAAAGAGAAAGAGAAAGAGAAAGAGAAAGAGAAAGAGAAAGAGAGAGAGAAACAGATAGTGCTGGAGTATGTGTGTGTGTATCTGTGTGTGAGAAATAGTTTTTAGTGGTGTGTGTGGGGCGCGCGTGTGTGTGCGCATGTGTGTCTGTTTAGTGGATTGGGTTGATTCTTAGGGGCTTCTGTACTGTCAGACACTTCCTGTGTCAGATCAGAAGCCCCCCCCCCCCCCTCCCCTCCCACATGCAGTAGGGCTGTTGGAGTTTGATTGATCTGGAAAGAAAGAGAGAGAGAGAGAGAGAGAGAGAGAGAGAGAGAGAGAGAGAGAGAGAGAGAGAGAGGAGAGAGAGCGAGAGAGCGAGAGAGAGAAAGGAGTCCCTTGAGTCAGCTAATTCTGATGCTCAGTTCACTAACCCAAACCAACCCCATTGAGCCTCAGGACAGCACTCAGAAAATCTGGCCCAACCAAATCATCACAAAGCAAAAGTAAAAATATATCACCTATTGGAAAGACACCACAAGGTACAGACTCAGTGAGTACAGACTGTCCTCACTCTGCACCAGGGGAGATGTAGAGACATAACTGCATTTCCTATTACACTGTGACAAATACTCAGACTTAAGAGAATCTTTCTTTCCTAAATTATTGTTCAGTACAAAGAATTTGAAACTATAAAAGATGAAGACATTTCTTTATATTTATTGGGTGAAAAGCCTAAATGTCACTCCTGCCACAACCTGAGGGACAGCCAGTGAAAAGTGCACATATCCCATTTTGGTTTTGTTTTGGCTTTCATACCATGTCATGTGGCTTCTCAGTCATGTTGATACTGGTCTACTACTATTGCTTTATTGTATTGTTATTCTCATTATTATTGTTGTAGTTGCTGTAAATGGTAATCACATTTCCACTACTACTATTATAATTAATGCCTTATTGCTGTTGGTCCCCCCATTTTTTATATGTATACTTTGAATTGAATTGAGATAGAGAAAGAGAGAAAGAGAGCGAGAGCGAGAGAGGATGGGGGGGGTTACTGGTCACATCCTGGGCTGGAGCTGATTTCCTCTGGCTTCAGAGCAATGCTGGTGTTTATCATAGGTTCAGTGTCATGTTTGTATATTTTCAGAGATCACTGCTAAAAAGGAGGGTTGTCAGAGGGTATTGGAGGAGGGATTCAACTTGAGATGGAGGGAGAGAGAGAGGTAGAGGAAGGGGGAGAGAGCAAAAAATGGCTGAAGTTACAGCACCCTCTCCCAGGTATAAATCTTTGTCAGACGAAGCGGATGCAGCTACTGAGGGAAAGTGCTAATTGATCCACAGAAGTCAAGCGGCTCTGAATCAAACCAACAGATGTGTATATGATTCTGTCACCGACAGTGGCCCCATTTTGATGTAGTGTTCTCTCTCTTCACTGCAAACACAGTTCTCATGTTTCCTCCCATGTCTGTGTATTGGGGCTTTTGATCATCATTAAGCATTGCCTCCAGGATTCTGCCATTCTGCAATTGCAATTTTTCTTGCAAAATCAACAATTCTCTGCATATTATGCGAGGGTTTACAAATTGGACCAATCATTGCAATATTATCGCATAAAACTGACACATCACTGACCCTTTACCGCATAATATGGTTCAATCAAGCCACACTCCAACAAACTTTTTCCCTCGTCAGTGCGTTTTCGTGACAAATTGGACAAGTCTTCGCATATTGCCATGCAAAATGTCAGAATTGCCTCAGCAAAATCAAGCATTTTTGCCCGCAAATATCACATAAAATCCCTGCAAAATCCTGGAGGGACTGGTTAAGCTAGTTGTTACACACTCTTCCTGCCCTTGTGTGATTTGTCAGTGCAGCCCGTTTCCCATGGCACATGGTTCTGAATCACCGAATGAGCCAGTCCATCACCGGACGACATGGATACTAAATTGGTGAGTTCCTCTTTGGTCATTCATATTTAAAGGTGTAATTTAGATGTTCCCGGTTTACGAGGCTTTAATAAGGTTTGATCCTCCCAGAGGCTGCATGAGTCATTCCCTCAAAACTGATGTTTTATTCTTAACCTGATCTGACTGTTATATAACCTTTGTTTACGTTTTACTAGTTAGTTTTAGATTTTTTACTAGTGTGTGTAACTGATGCTGTCATCTCTATATTTTAAGTCTCGTCATTGTTTTGGTTCTCAATGGCTTTTATCACTCACAAGCTTTGTATGAGGGGTTGAATGTATGAGTATCTGTGGGTGGGGAAATGGTGTCACTGGAGCCTCCCATGTTCCCTTTTGGGCAATTATAACATGTGTATACTACTTACAAAACTCGCTTGCTGTTGTGGCATGCTAGTGTGTTCTAGTGTGTACCACTCACACAACTCTTTCACTGTGTTTTATCTACTCACACAACTCTCTCAATCTATCATAATAATGCATACTCCTGACAGTGTGAACTCTCTCACCGTACTGTGTCTGTTTGTCCCTTAGCTCCCCTCTTTCCCGCCAGCATTTAGCCTGGCCAGATTATAGACCTGACCTGACTTTGGCATTTCTTGGTTATCACAGGAATAGAGTAATCGCGTGGCATGACAGGATTCTCCCCTCTAATTATCTCCTGCCAATTTTGACTGGGCCAGTTTTTTCCCCCTCCTTTTCTTTTCTCTCTCTCTCTGCGGTTGCTGTCTCACTCCTTTCATCTCCGTTCCCACCTGATTCTGGGCCGGTGTGAATTTGAGGGTACGGCACGCTCAACGACTAAATGACACGTCGTCAGAGCTGGGCTTTGACACGCCACTCTCATTATGTAATGAGACTTCAAACCCTGCTGTTCGGTCCTCGCAGGCATAGATGGGATGAACGATCCTCCATTCATCCCTAGTGATTCACATCTGGCATGTCAAAGCAGACACCTTTTTAACTGGTAGCTAACGGGATCTCTCCTCTGAGTAGGATGTAGGTTACAGTAAAAGTGAACTTGTGAATGTATTATTGATGTACTATCTACATCTATAATTAACTTGCAATCTGTGTCATCCAAAGGCTTCCCATTAAGTTTAGTTTTGAGGAATAAGCAGTGTTTTGGGAGTAGAGCCACTATGTGTTGTGAGGTGTATGGAGGAAAAGGATTTGAGGATGGGAAAGTGGAAGGGTGTTTCATATTAAGTTTACTTTATTGCTCATTTGCAAACAAGGTCCAACCAACATTTTACTTCCGCTTTTAACCCAGCCCCTCCGAAAGACACACATACATGTTTTTGGAGAGGTGCGGGGGGCTGCCACACTGGGTGCCTGGGGAGCTGTTCTTTTGAGGGGTTAAGTGCCATACTCAAGGGCACTACTGTTGCTGGCTCGCCTCTCTAACCGCTAGGCTACCTGCTGCCCATATTAGTGACGCTCCCCACCCTACTTAACTACAGACGGTCTTCCTCTGACCAGTTTTCCCCCTGTCATATACTGTACCTCCAGACTGATTGTTAGCTCACTAGCTGCATGGAGAGAGTGTGTGTTTCTACATGTACAATACCGGTCAAAAGTTTTAGTAGAACACCTACTCCTTCAAGGGTTTTACTTTATTTTTTAATATTTTCTACATTGTAGAATAATAGTGAAGACATCAAAACTATGAAATAACACATATGGAATCAAGTAGTAACCAAAAAAGTGTTAAACAAATCAAAATATATTTTATATTTGAGATTCTTCAAATAGCCACCCTTTGCCTTGATGACAGCTTTGCACACTCTTGGCATTCTCTCAACCAGCTTCATGAGGTAGTCACCTGGAATGCATTTCAATTAACAGGTGTGCCTTCTTAAAAGTTAATTTGTGGAATTTCTTTCCTTCTTAATGCGTTTGAGCCAATCAGTTGTGTTGTGACGAGGTAGGGGGGGTATACAGAAGATAGCCGTATTTGTTAAAAGACCAAGTCCATGTTTTGGCAAGAACAGCTCAAATAAGCAAAGAGAAACGACAGTCCATCATTACTTTAAGACATGAAGGTCAGTCAATACGGAACATTTCAAGAACTTTGAACGTTTTTTAAAGTGCAGTCGCAAAAACCATCAAGCGCTATGATGAAACTGGCTCTGCTGCAGAGGATAAGTTCATTAGAGTTACCAGCCTCAGAAATTGCAGCCCAAATAAATGCTTCACAGAGTTCAAGTAACAGACACATCTCAACATCAACTGTTCAGAGGAGACTGTGTGAATCAGGCCATCATGGTCGAATTGCTGCAAAGAAACCACTACTAAAGGACACTAATAATAAGAAGAGACTTGCTTGGGCCAAGAAACACGAGCGATGGACATTAGATCGGTGGAAATTTGTCCTTTGGTCTGGAGTCGAAGTTGGAGATTTTTGTTCCAACCGCTGTGTCTTTGTGCGACGCGGTGTGGGTGAATGGATGATCTCCACATGTGTATTTACCACCGTAAAGCATGGAGAAGAATGTGTTATGGTGTGGGGGTGCTTTGCTGGTGACACTGTCTGTGTTTTATTTAGAAATTCAAGGCACACTTAACCAGCATGGCTACCACAGCATTCTGCAGCGATACACCATCCTATCTGGTTTGGGCTTAGTGGGACTATCATTTGTTTTTCAACAGGACAATGACCCAACACACCTCCAGGCTGTGTAAGGGCTATTTTACCAAGAAGCAAAGTGATGGAGTGCTGCATCAGATGACCTGACAATCCCCCTACCTCAACCAAATTGAGATGGTTTGGGATGAGTCAGACTGCCGAGTGAAGGAAAAGCAGCCAACAAGTGCTCAGCATATGTGGGAACTCTTTCAAGACTGTTGGAAAAGCATTCCAGGTTAAGCTGGTTGAGAGAATGTCAAGAGTGTGCAAAGCTGTCATCAAGGCAAAGGGTGGCTATTTGAAGAATCTCAAATATAAAATATATTTTGATTTGTTTAACACTATTTTGGTTACTACATGATTCCATATGTGTTATTTCATAGTTTTGATGTCTTCACTATTATTCTACAATGTAGAAAATAGTAAAAAATAAATAAAAACCCTTGAATGAGTAGGTGTTCTAAAAGTTTTGACCGGTAGTGTACGTGTCTGTATGAGTCTTTGTGTGTGTGTCTCTGAGTGTGCATATATGCGAATGTGTTCTTGGCGTCTATATGGTCAAGTATCTACATGTTTCCCAGGCTTTCAGGCCAAGCCTAGTCCCCATAGCGAGACCCTTGACACATGGGCCCCAACCCATTTTGAGCTCATACAGTATATGATGAGGCAATGCAGGACCAGGGGAGGCTTGCAGAGGCAGACACTCTTAGTCATAGTGAGTAGGACTCTCTCACACACACAGACACAGACTGGGGAAATGACCCAGACTTACTGGCAGAATTTGGACTGGAATCCTACTGTCCTCTTTTACCATCCATTCCAACCAGATGTAGTATACTCTTTAGACCACACAGAGAGATGTGATCATTATGCCACCATGCCTGACACACGCCTCAAGACTCATAACAAGAGCCTTGATCAGCCTTGTCTGTGCATTGCATTGAGGCCACTTCTGCTAAAGAAGTCCCATAATGCTGATGCATGATCTATAATGCATTCCCCAGTTCTCCAGCTGATTAGCATGGACAGCCTGAGCCTGAGAGAGGGAGAGGAGAGGTGTGTGGAGGGAAGGAGAAGGGGGAGAGGAGAGGAAATGAGAGGAGAGGAGAAGAGAGGAGAGGAGAGGTGGGGAGGGGAGAGGAGAGGAAAGAGGAGAGAAAAGAGGAAAGAAAAGAGGAGAGAAAAGAGGAGAGGAAAGAGGAGAGGAGAACAGAGGAGAAGAGAGGAAACCAGTGTAAAAAAGAGCTGTGCAACAACTATTTCTGTGCTGTGGCAGCCTCCACATCATCTCTGCTGTTGTCTGTCCTCTGACAGGCGGCTTGAGGGACGTGTATCCCTCTCATTAGCTCAACAAGTCCCACGGGGGGCAGACTCAAATCAGATCTTTCCCCCTCCGGTCGGTCTGCAGCAGCGGGGCCTCTGCCCCGCCTCACAGCACAGGCACATTCCAGCATAGCCCAGCCCAGCTCAAAGCAATGTAGAGCAAGGCCCGACTCTAACAGCCACAGCCGCGACCACCAGACTGCCTCTCTACATGTGACTGAAGCCAGACTCAGTCCCTGCTCCCAGGAGGCAGGGGGTGGGGGAGAGAGGGGAGAGAGGGGGGAGAAGGGAGAGTGGGGCGGGGGACCAGGCTTCTCAGAGGATCCCTCAGAGCCCCTGCCCTCCAACGAAATGCCACAATTAAGGAAGTGCGGCCTGGATTACATCACAGTGGCCATTTCTAATTGTTGAGGAGTAAAACGGGCCAGGTTTCTAGACAGACGCAGGAGGAAAAAGGGGTTGTTTCTCAGTGGTCCAGTTGAATTCTGTGACCCCTGTGTGCATGTATTGTTTTTCTATGTCTGGGCTGATTACATGCCTAGATAAATACTGCTGCTGCAGCTTATTGTACAGTGTAGAGAGACGCAGTCTTTCTCTTTTTTTATTGTACTCTCCCACGAGGGCCTGTGCAGTGCACTGGGCGGTGTTTGACTACATGGCTTCCTAATATTCAAGGCCTTTTACCTTTGAGACCTTTGTACATCTGGGGTACAGAGGCTTTGTTAGTCTCTCTCTCAACGGTGACCTAGGCAGATGAGGATCTGCTCTGCTCTTAATCACACGTCCGTCTTTATAAGCTCCCTGTCTTATTACAGACACTTCACCGCTGTATTTAGGGGCTATAAATCATATTTTGTAATATAGGCTCTGTTGGGTCAGAGTGGAGGGGGGCTGATATGAGGCTTCTCAGTTACATCCCAGGGGATAGGGCCAACACAGACCTGTCTTCTCTCTGGCCAGGGAAGGGAGGGAGCGAGAGGGTGAGAGAGAGGGGGAGGGAGATGGAGAGGGAGAGAGAGAGAGAGAGAGAGAGAGAGAGAGAGAGAGAGAGAGAGAGAGAGAGAGAGAGAGAGAGAGAGAGAGAGAGAGAGAGAGAGAGAGAGAGAGAGAGAGAGAGAGAGAGAGACAGAGAGAGCGCTAGAACGAGAGCGAGACAAACAGTCTGTTTGAGACCAGGGGACAAGAGATGGGATCCTATATGATCAAAGAGCAGGTGGGGGTATTTGAGTTGTGGTTTACTACATCATCATTTATTATGGCATAAACATTTTCATTTGGACTTTTCATATGGTCAATATATGTGTTTAAGGGGTGAGTGCATGGGGCCTCTAGCCTCGAAATACTAGAAGATAGATAGCTCCACTTGCTATGAACCTGCTCATGTACGTGTGTAGCTATAGGTTTTGCTAGGGGCAAAGAAGGGTTTCAGTTTGGAGAGCTAGGGGCGGTAACGGAAATAGTTGTTGTATGGTCAGCTTAGTTCTCCTTCTTATTACTCAAAGGACTATTCCCTCTGGTGATCCAGCCTTTTCTGTTTGCTTTGTGGAGTGGTTCCATATGGAAGCTCAGTCACACTGGGATATAGCATCTGTCTCTTGAGGCAAGAAGGACAAACAGAGGACCACAGCTATCTCCACTGCTCTCCATACATACCCACACCCTACATGTTCTCACATGTGCACAAGCACACCAGATCTGGGTGTGAATAGTATTTGTTTTCTTTCTGCTACTTTGAGGATTGTATTGAGCCAGCTGAAGTGCCAGATTGGAGGGGCTTGCACTTTTGGGAGTATTCCATTGATTCCATGTTGCCAGACAAGCTCAATCAAGCACAGCTACAGCATTTGAAAAGAAAACAAAAACTATTTGAACCCAGGTTTGAAGCTCACATCCTTTGACCAGTTCCACTCTGATCATTGAGGTGGGCTACAGTATGGTTCCATGTTGCTCTCCCCATGCCTATTACGGCACTATGCCGTCCCTAAGTATTGCACAGACGTCACTCACGGCTATACTTTCCATGGCAAAAGTAAATGCCTAAAAACAACAAAGGCTACACCAGAAAGGGTTAGCTAGCAACGCAGGCTGGGTCTGGCGAATGCTCCACAACTGCCTTGCATCACCTGGGAAATGCACTGCAGCCGTATTAAAGAGTGCTTATTAACACTTCCTCAGACTAGGGGAATGTTCCCCACAGTATGGAAAAGGGCTTTTAATAACCTTCCCCACTCCACACATGCAGGGCTCTCTGGGAAAAAAACAGATTTAAACAATTATCAGGCTACTGTACGTCCACAGCACACAATGATGCGCCCTAAATTACAGTGCTTAAACTGTCCAAGGAAATAAACGATACCTCAAGGAAGGAACATATTGTGTATGTTTGCATCCCAAATGGCACCTTATTCCCAACATAGTGCACTACTTTTGAACAAAGTCCTATGGACCCTGGCCAAAACTAGTGCACTATATAGGGAATAGGGTGCCATTTGACGTAAATAATGTTTCTCAGCTCCTCTCTCCTCCTTGCGGTGTAATGCTGCTCGAGTCAGTAGGAACACAATTTCCTTTCCACCATGTTGGTTCCCACTGGGCACGGACGTCAGTTCAACGTCTAATTTTGATTTACATTTGGTTGAGTTGTAAACTAATTGAAATGTAACGTGAAATCAACAAAACATTTCACTGTCGTTGGATTTAGGTTAAAATTGATGACTTTTTGCAAATCCAATCAGTTTTCCATGTTCATTAAACGTCTTCACATTGCATTTTTTGGTTGAAATGACGTGGAAATAACGTTGATTCTACCAGTTCTTGCCCAGTGGGTTCTCTGTCCCACTAGGATGTTGCTGTTTATATGGTTTTCTATGCTAAATAACAAAATATGTGGTACTGAGTGTACAAAACATTAGGAACAACTTCCTAATATTGAGTTGCACCCACTTTGCCATCAGAACAACATCATTTCATTGGGGCATGGACTTTATATGTTGTCGAAAGTGTTCCACAGAGATACTGGCCCACGTTGACTCCAATGCTTACCACAGTTGTGTAAAGTTGGCTGGATGTCCTTTTGGGGAGGGTGGACCATTCTTGACACACACGGGAAACTGTTGAGCGTGAAAAACCCAGCAGCATAGCAGTTCTTGACACATTCAAACCGGTGCGTCTGGCACCTACTACCCCGTTCAAAGGCACTTAAATATTTTGTCTTGCCCATTCATCCTCTGAATGGCACACATACAAGGCTTAAAAATATTTATTTAACCTGTCTGCTCCCCTTCATCTACACTGATTGAAGTGGATTTAACAGGTGACATCAATAACGGATCATAGCTTTCACCTGAATTCACCTGGTCAGTCTATGTCATGGAAAGAACATTAATAATAATAAATACTAATATTTTGTACATTCAGTGTATCTTGCTCTATGTTCACGATTAGCCATTGAATACCAAAGCCTATCTGTGATCATTACTAGCCCAACTGATATATTGGTTCATCGATATATCGGCTCAGCCGATATTGGCCTTTTAACGCTATATCGGTATCAGCCGATAACTCCACCGATAACTGATATTCAATAAATAGGATGAAAAAAGGGAATCTCATGCTTATCTGAACCCTTGCGGCCATTCTCATGATGTGTCATAATGTATGAAATCAACATTTGAAGCATAGTTATTGGACAACTGCTCTTTTGGATAGCAATTTATGAGAATTCAGATTGGAAAAACAGTATATAGGCAGATATTGTCACGCCCTGGCTCTGGGGACTCTAATATGTTGAGCCAGGGTGTGTAAAGTCTATGTGTTTTGTTCTAGGTTTCACTTTCTGGTATTGTTGTTCTATGTTGGCCAGTGTGGTTCTCAATCAGAGGCAACGTGATTCAGCTGTTGCTTGTTGTCTCTGATTGAGAACCATACTTTAGCAGCCTGTTTCCCCACAGAGTGTGTGGGATCTTGTTTCTAGTCTGTTGTGTTAGACCGTGAACTGTCACGTTATCGTTTTGTTGTTTTTTGATCGTGTCTCTAATAAAGAGTATGTTTGCCTGCAACGCTGCGCCTTGGTCCTCATCTCTGTTAGACGATCGTGACAGAAGATCCCACCTGAACTGGACCAAGCAGCGGGTCGAGGAGCCATCGCCAGGGAAATCCCTAGCGGATATCCAGCGCCTCCTCGACTGGGTCAAGCCGGGTGAGGAAGAGAGGGGCTTGACGTGGAGGCAGAAGGGCGAAAGGCTGGCGAGAAGCATGGAGACCTGGTCCACGGGTAGGAGTGAAGCCCATACATTTTTTAGGGGGGGGGCTAACGCCGTGGACGACGGGGCAGCAGGAGGCCGCCAGGTTACGGGAGTCGCTGGTCACCAGGGGGAAGGAAGATGTAGAGGCACGGCGAGAGGTACTGGCGTGTGTTGCCAGTCCGGTCCGGCCTGTTCCTGATCCCCACGTAGGGCCAGTGGTGTGTGTTCCCAGTACGGTCCGGCCTGTTCCT
Source organism: Coregonus clupeaformis (assembly GCF_020615455.1). NCBI lineage: Eukaryota > Metazoa > Chordata > Actinopteri > Salmoniformes > Salmonidae > Coregonus > Coregonus clupeaformis. The sequence goes on along the minus strand of NW_025533610.1, from coordinate 620,436 downwards.
GCCACTCGCACCAAGTCTACGGTGCACGTCGCCAGCTCGGCCCGGCCTGTTCCTGCTCCCCGCACCAAGTCTGTGGTGCGCGTCGCCAGCCCAGTCCGGCCCATTCCTGCTCCCCGCACCAAGTCAGTGGTGCGTTTCGTCAGCCCTGTCCGGCCCGTTCCTGCTCCCCGCACCAAGTCAGTGGTGCGCGTCGTCAGCCCGGTCCGGCCCATTCCTGCTCCCCGCACCAAGTCAGTGGTGCGTTTCGTCAGCCCAGCTCGGCCCGTTCCTGCTCCCCGCACCAAGTCAGTGGTGCGCCTCGTCAGCCCGGTCCGGCCCGCTCCTGCTCCCCGCACCAAGTCAGTGGTGCGTTTCGTCAGCCCGGCTCGGCCCGCTCCTGCTCCCCACACCAAGCCAGTGGTGTGCGTCGTCAGTCCGGCACGGCCGTAGCCTGTTCCACCGGTGGCTGGTCCGGCACCGGTCAGATGCTTCACGCCGGAGCTAGAGCAATCCGCTCCACCAGTGTGCAGTCCAGCTCCGGCCAGCGGGGCCAGACCGGACCAGGGGTACTTTGGGGGGTTGGAGAGGGAGCGGGGATCAGGCCCGGAGCTGGATCCGCCGCCTAGCCGGAGTGCCCACCCGGTCCCTCCCCTGTGGTAGTTGGTGGGCGCGGTCGGAGTCCGCGCCTTTAGGGGGGGGTACTGTCACGCCCTGGCTCTGGGGACTCTAATATGTTGAGCCAGGGTGTGTAAAGTCTATGTGTTTTGTTCTAGGTTTCACTTTCTAGTATTGTTGTTCTATGTTGGCCAGTGTGGTTCTCAATCAGAGGCAACGTGATTCAGCTGTTGCTTGTTGTCTCTGATTGAGAACCATACTTTAGCAGCCTGTTTCCCCACAGAGTGTGTGGGATCTTGTTTCTAGTCTGTTGTGTTAGACCGTGAACTGTCACGTTATCGTTTTGTTGTTTTTTGATCGTGTCTCTAATAAAGAGTATGTTTGCCTGCAACGCTGCGCCTTGGTCCTCATCTCTGTTAGACGATCGTGACAGATATATTGGTATCGGTAAGTTTTGCCCCCCCCAAAAAATCGGAATCGGTATCGGACCCAAAAAACTATATTGGTCGGGCTCTAATAATTACAACGGCACAGACAATACAGTAGGACTGTAACTCGCTCTGTTCAGAGATGTGTTCTTGTAAATCTACAAGTAGATGCCAAGATAATGGAAACACTTGAGTAAATTATAATGCTGAGCGATTAACCCCCAAAAAATGGGGTGACAACAGTTCAATTACTTGAATTCCATTTAGTTCAGGTTTTTGTGAGCCCAATGCACCGTTTCTCTAGAGAAATCAAATCATTCACGAAATAAATCAAGTCAAGAACTATGTGGGTCGCTATGTGAATGACCATGGATATTGGGCCTGTTTTTTCTGGCTCGGATAGAGATGGATACACGTTTACGCCTGCTCCGTTAGGACTGCATAGACCGAATGAGAGAGGAATATACACAACACAGAGAGAGGGATAGAGACAGTTCGTGAAAGTATGCCTTATCTACTTTGAAGAACTAGTAAAATGTTTTCATCAGACAGCTAGCTTAGCTAAGTAGGATGACTAAAGACAGTACAGTATGGGTATCACGGAGATAACGCTGTCTGGCTGTTTGGCTGCTACTGCTTGAGCGGAGATGAGATGATGACTTTAAGGAAGGAAAAATAATAAGTAATATACACAACTGAAATATTGTATTATTTCATAGAAATATCCTATTTTTCTATTGATGTCTACCCAATGTGAACCTGACAGAGACAATGGAATATTTTCAATGTTTTGGCAAAACATTTGGCTTTGTTCATGTTTTAAAAGATGTGCGAAAACTAAAAACGTGATTATTTTTTTCTAATCAAACCCGAAACCGAATCGAGCTCAAAAAGCACTAATTCGCTCAGCACTACTAAATTAGGGATACAAAGTACACTGAACAAAATATAAACACAACATGCAACAATAAAAAAAATAATCTGAGTTACAGTTCATGTAAGGAAATCAGTCAATTGAAATAAATTCATTAGGCCCTAATCTATGGATTTCACATGACTGGGAATACAGATATGCATCTGTTGGTCACAGATACCAGAAAAAAAGGTAGGGACGTGGATCAGAAAACCAGTCAGTATCTGGTGTGACCACCACTTGTCTCATGCAGAGCGACACATCTGATCATGCTGAAACATGAGGTGATGGCGGTGGATGAATGGCACGACAATGGGCCTCAGGATCTCGCCACGGTATCTCTGTGCATTCAAATTGCATAGCTTAAGCCTGCCCATACCATAACCCCACTGCCACCATGGGGCACTCTGTTCACAACGTTGACATCAGCAAACCACTCGCCCACACAACGCCATACACGCTGTTTGCCATCTGCCCAGTATAGTTTAAACTGGGATTCTTCCGTGAAGAGCACACACTTCTCCAGCGTGCCATCGAAGGTGAGCATTTGCCCACCGAAGTTGGTTACGATGAGCTTCCCTGAAACAGTTTCTGACAGTTTGTGCAGAAATTATTTGGTTGTGCAAACCCACAGTTTCATCAGCTGTCCGGGTGGCTGGTCTCAGACGATCCCCCAGGTGAAGAAGCCGGATGTGGAGGTCCTGGGCTGATGTGGATACACATGGTCTGCGGTTGTGGGGCCGGTTGGACGTACTGTCAAATTCTCTAAAATTATGTTGGAGGCGGCTTATGGTAGAGAAATGAACATTACATTCTCTGGGTACAGCTCTGGTGGACATTCCTGCAGTCAGCATGCCAATTGCACGCTCCCTCAAAACTTGAGACATCTGTGGCATTGTGTTGTGTGACAAAACTGCACATTTTAGTCGCCTTTTATTGTCCCCAGCACAAGGTGCACCTGTGTAATGATCATGCTGTTTAATCAGCTTCTTGATATGCCACAACTGTCAGATGGATGGATTATCTTGGCAAAGGAGAAATGCTGACTAACAGGGATGTAAACAAAATTGTGCGCAGAATTTGAGAAAGATAAGCTTTTTGTGCATACGGAAAATGTCTGGGATCTTTTATTTCAGCTCATGAAACATGGGACCAACACTTTACATGTTGTGTTTATATTTTTGTGCAGTGTATATTGAAAGCAGGTGCTCCCACACAGTTGTGGTTCCTGAGTTAATTAAGTATTTAACATCCCATCATGCTTAGGGTCATGTAATGTATAAAAATGGTGGACAGGCCATTATTTTGGACATTGTTTTGGCTACCATGGCTATGACCCATAGGATGACAATGCCCCCATCCACAGGGCATGAATGGTCACTGAATGGTTTGATGAGCTGTTCTGGAGGCTCGTGGTGACTCAACACCCTATTAAGACACTTTATGTTGGTGTTTCCTTTATTTTGGCAGTTACCAGTCTGTCGCCTTTGAGGTTGGCCGAAGGAAAAATAACGACACACTACACTGATGGACAAGAGCCAATCGACATATCAAGTCACATGACTATACCCGAGCTCAAGCACTTTGCTTATTGTCAGATGTCACATCCAATCAACTTGTCTTAGTAGCCCTGTAATGTGTGTCATTTAAACATTGTTTCCCTTCCTCATTCTGTTCTCTTAACCTCAGGCCGCACTCCTCTTTTTGAGCGTGAACACTAGGGTTTTGTGGGGGAACTGGGGGGTACTGTTGTTAACCCTTGTTTCACACCAGCTGCTCAATGTGGAAGGGTCATAGTTCAGCCTGTTGCAAACTTAATTTATCTCAGGTGTTCTTCATTTCCACACACACACACACACACACACACACACACACACACACATACATACACACACACACACTCACCCGGTTGTGACCATGTTTCTGTAATGCAAAGGTCAAATAGGCCTACATTACATTTTTGTAACAATGGTGAGGGAATGCCATGAGAGGAGAAGTTGTCATTTTACATTTGACACTTAAAAACTAGGCATTAATATAAATTAGAATCAAAGATGTGTTTTTACAACTTTATTTATTTGGCAAAACACCAGTAGAGAAGAATTAGGTTAGATGTATTTTGGTTTATGGTTGTGGTTTATGGTTGTTATGTAGTATTCCTTACTTTTTTTGAACACAGTACCTTACCTCTTTTATTGAATTATAAATGTTTCAACACTACCAAAAGCCATGTATGGTATATGGTAGACTTTCTTTCAACTGTAGGATTGAATTGTCAATCAAAACATTCATTGTGTTTTTTTAATGCTTAACTCAGATTTGAACCCACTATACCTTGCCTCCATTTGATACTTGTTCATTCATACTTCTGTCAGTCTGATGAGGCAAGGGGAGAACTTGGCTCACAGGTTTCTGTCTATCGTTCAAACAGAAAAGAGGAGTTTTGCTTTTCTTATGTCAAACTGCACACATACATTTTTAACTTCCTTCACGGTCATTATTTTGTTGGTGGTGACAGAGGGAGAGGGAGCAGTAACATAGCAGGGGAAGAGAGAGAGAGAGAGAGAGAGAGAGAGAGAGAGAGAGAGAGAGAGAGAGAGAGAGAGAGAGAGAGAGAGAGAGAGAGAGAGAGAGAGAGAGAGAGAGAGAGAGAGAGAGAGAGAGAGAGAGAGAGAGAGAGAGACAGAGACAGAGACAGAGACAGAGAGAGAGACAGAGAGCGCTAGAACGAGAGCGAGACAAACAGTCTGTTTGAGACCAGGGGACAAGAGATGGGATCCTATATGATCAAAGAGCAGGTGGGGGTATTGCATCTACACCTACATTTAAATCTGTCTACCGTGTCCACAGTGTGTCCGGATTCCCTTTCCCCACGCTATATTCAAATGCCAGTATGCATTCTACAAACGGTGGAATAGGCTAAATATGGTAATAACACAACAACAACTGATGGCAGTAGCTAACTACCGTAGCTAACTAGCCAGCTAACCTATGTAGCTAGCCAGCAAGCTAGCAAGCAATGCTAAAGGGATTGCAAATGGTTAGCATAACTCTAACCAAACAAAAAATGATTGTTCTAAATATTAGCTAGCTGGCTAGCATTTATGAGGCCAGCAAACACGTTCCTCACACACTAGGAATGTATTTCCTGCAACGTTATAATGAAAAGGTGCCTCTTTGTCCCAAAATACAGGTTTTCTGGAGACTTGTGGGAGGAGCGCTGATGACGTCGCCCACAGTATACGGCTTCGGTAGCCTGATTGCGTCCAGACTGAGAAGGAATTCGCACACATTGCATCCCTGACTACCTCCTGAAGTGGTCAGCCAGATCTGAACACAATCAGACCAGAAAGTGACTTTTGTGCATCTAGACCAGTCTTTTCAATCCGATCTTTGTATTCTGATAGCAGAAGTCGCACTTAAGTGTCAAGTGTAGACATGACCAGAGAGACAAAGAAAGAGGGAGAGAGAGGTAAAGAGAGAGAGGGAGAGAGAGTCCTGGGGCTCTGTTCACAAACACAAATAGACCCCACACAGCCCCAGGACAACAACAACAACAACACAATTAGACCCAACCAAATCATGAGAAAACAAAAAGAGAATTACTTGACACATTGGAAAGAACAAACAAATAAACAGAGCAAACTAGAATGCTATTTGGCCCTAAACAGAGAGTACACAGTGGCAGAATACCTGACCACTGTGACTGACCCAAACTTAAGGAAAGCTTTGACTATGTACAGACTCAGTGAGCATAGCCTTGCTATTGAGAAAGGCCGCCGTAGGCAGACCTGGCTCTCAAGAGAAGACAGTCTATGTGCACACTGCCCACAAAATGAGGTGGAAACTGAGCTGCACTTCCTAACCTCCTGCCAAATGTATGACCATATTAGAGACACATATTTCCCTCAGATTACAGCGATCCACATAGAATTTGAAAACAAACCCAATTTTGATAAACTCCCTTATCTACTGGGTGAAAAACCACAGTGTGCCATCACAGCTGCAAGATTTGTGACCTGTTGCCACAAGAAAAGGGCAACCAGTGAAGAACAAACACCATTGTAAATACAACCCATATTTATGTTTATTTATTTTCCCATTTGTACTTTAACTATTTGCACATTGTTACAACACTGTATATATACATAATATGACATTTGAAATGTCTTTATTCTTTTGAAACTTCTGAGTGTAATGTTTACTGTTAATATTTATTGTTTATTTCACTTTTGTTTACTATCTACTTCACTTGCTTTGGCAATGTTAACACACGTTTCCCATGCCAATAAAGCCCTTAAATTGAAATTGAATTGAAAAAATTGAGAGAGAGGGAGATAGAATATGTAAGAGCGAAGGAGTTTGAGGTAGAAAAGAGAGAGAGAGCCTGAACGAAAGAGATAAAGAGTAGAGTTGAATCATTGACCTTGGAGATAGGGGTCCCATTATCTCACCTCTAATTGGTGATTGATCTAAGGGGGCCCTGGCAGGATCCAGGGGCTTTTTTCCCATGGAGATTAAAACATACTGTTTAAAGTTGTTTCAAACAACGTTCTCACATGGGGTCAGAGGGCAACCACATAGTATTGGCTAATGGTAGCAAATAATGTCAATCACGCCAAATGACCCACTGGTGAGACTTGCGCCTGCCTCTCACTGGAATGCAAGGAATGAACTCGCCGGGTGAGTGCCTGATTGGGGTACCACAGCACTCAGACAACATTCTTCTCTCTCTTTCTCTTTCTTTAATTTTCTTTCTTTCTCTCTGTGTCTGTATCATTCTCTCTTTCCCTTTACTTGCTGGATCAGAGGGTCACAGCCTGTGAGCCAAATCTGAGCATTTCCCTTTATCTCCCCTTTTCTTTCTCAAGCGCTTTCTTATTGCGGTCACTCTGTCCTTACTCCTTTACTTCGGTTTTCTCTGTGTTTCCTTCCTTCCCCTTCCCTCCATTCGCCTGTGCTGTGAGACAGACAGAAGAAAGCTGGAGCGAGTCACAGTTTCACAGCCCTGCCTGTCCTGAGACTGGTCTGTGATTACATGCTTTTTCATGAGACTGAGTTAGTGGATGACGAGCATTAGCTGTAATGGCCATGACTAATCCACACCACCACAGCAGTGGACTCTTTTCACCTGATATCATTGCGGAGGCCCTGTGTACGGTACTGTAACTCATCCAAGGTCAACTCAGTTCAACAGAACACTCCTTTTAAATAAGCGTACATGTCTGTGTTCTCTCAAACAAATAACTATAACCATGATAGCTTAGACTAGCTGTGCCTTACTTGAACGTGTGTGTATGATGAATGAATGTGGAACAGTACATTTATAATTTATATAGCATGTCCGTCTCTCTATTCCCCTGCAAAGCCAGAGAAGCATGTCCACCATACAGTATATTGCTCGCAAAACAAATGACATCACCCCAAATGGCCAAATTCCATCTAAAGGTCTTTCTATTTATTTTATTTCCCCCAGTTTTTTTTATGCATTAGCTCCTTGGAAGGATTCATGGGAGGTAAATCGGAGCAAGACAGATTTTCTTGGCCCAGGTTCTTTCTCTAGACCCCCTCTCCCCTCCCCTCTCTCACCTCTCCTCTGTGCAGCGCACTCAGATATATCCCATGTTGTTACAGAACCTGCCTCACCCACCGATCTCACCGCCCTCCCCTTGCTCCAGTCTTGTAGGGGGCTCAGGGGCTGAGCTGAGGGGCTGAGGAACCCGGGCCGGGCCCAGGCCTACTGCTCCCTGATGGCCTGGGTGGAGGGTGATGTAGAGCCCGGCCGATTGGGAGCGACGGCTCGTGAGCCGTAATCCACACAGAGATGTCAGGGAGCATATCCCACATTCCCACAGTTCAGCAGCAATCACCCCTTGGGCCTGCCACTGCCCCCCTCCTGCCCCAGCAGCTCTCAGTCATGCCCCCCGCATAGAACCATCCCACTGGTGCCCCCCAGGCCGCATGACTGCAGGGGTGAAACAGCAGGAGGTGGGAGGTTGAGAGTTTAATATTCTCCTCTCTGAGTTGATACTTGTATCTTTAAGAATCCCCTTGATATGGGTATTAACTAATGCTAGCTGATAGATAGATATATCAACCTAAAAGCCTAAAGAATGGCTAGAATGTATCTTATTTTACACACATTACCTTATTACCTTCAATCCATCAGAAAATGATCTAGAAATGTCTGGAAAATGCCTCAAACAAAAATGACAATGCATTTCTGACGAGTGTGTTAGTAAAAGGGGCTTTGTGTGTTTAGGATGGGCAAGAGAAGGAAGGTAGGTTGACGATTCTCCGAAACAAACCTCAGTAAAAATGAATCTGTGGCAAACACATACCAGTCAGTGTTTGAGCAGTTTAACAACGGCCTTTAGCGCCCTGCTACATGGGAGAGATTGATGTTCTTCCCTGTTAGGACAACCTGCTATGACCGTGTGGGTCAGGGGCTGTCCAGCACGCTCAGTACACAAATAAACCTGCCTCTCTGCCTGTATGTGTGTGCCAGTGGGTGCGTGTGCGCGTGTGTGAGCACACACATGCGTAAATGTGCATGTGCATAAATCCATAAGTTAAAGACATTTTCCGATGCTTTTTTGATTCAGTCATGTTAAGATGTTTAGCTGTTTGTGTAGCAAATTACATAAAGCCAGTATTATTATGCACAAATACTGGATTGAATTGGTTACAAAATAGCTTGTTTGATGGGATAAGTATAATGCATATACTGTACACTGAACAAAAATATAAACGCAACATGTAAAGTGTTGGTCCCATGTTTCATGAGCTGAAATTAAAGATCCCAGAAATTTTCCATACACTTATTTCTCTAAAATGTGTATGTATTTCCATCGCTGTTAGTGTGGATTTCTCCTTTGCCAAGATAATCCATCCTCCTGACAGGTATGGCATATCAAAAATCTGATTAAACAGTAAGATCATTACACAGGTGCACCTTGTGCTGGGGAAAATAAAAGGCCACTCTAAAATGAGCAGATTTGTCACATGACACAATGCCAGAGATGTCTCAAGTTTTAAAGGGAGCGTGCAAGTGGCATGCTGACTGCAGGAATGTCCACCAGAGCTGTTGCCAGAGAATAGAATGTTAATTTCTCTACCATAAGCCTCCAACATCATTTTACAGAATTTGGCAGCACGTCCAACTTGCCGCACAACCGCAGACCACGTTTATGGTGTTGCGAGCAGTTTGCTGATGTCAACATTGTGAACAGAGTACCCCATGGTGGCGGTGGGGTTATGGTATGGGCAAGCATATGCTACAGACAGCAAACATTTACATTTACATTTTAGTCATTTAGCAGACGCTCTTATCCAGAGCGACTTACAGTTAGTGAGTGCATACATTTTTCATACTGCTTGTCATAGGCAAGGACTAGGGAGTTTATGATAAAAAGTAACAGAATAGAGCTAAGCACAGGCAAACTCCTAGAAGAAAACCTAGTTCTGTCTGCTTTCCAACAGACACTGGGAGACAAATTCACCTTTCAGCAGGACAATAACCTAAAACACAAAGCCAAATATACACGAGATGCTTACCAAGCCAAGTCGGCTTGAAAATCTATAGGAAGACTTGAAAATGGCTGTCTAGCAATGATCATCAACCAACTTGACAGAGCTTGAATAATTCTTTAAAGAATAAATGGGAAAATATTGTACAATCCAAGTGTGGGAAGCTCCCAGACTTATCCAGAAAGACTCTCAGCTGTAATCACTGCCAAAGGTGATTCTTACATGCATTGACTCAGGGGGTGTGAATACTTACGTAAATTAGATATTTCTGTATTTCATTTTCAATACATTTGCAAGAATTTTGAAATACATGATTTGAAACTTTGGCAAAGCATCAAGTCTATTTAACTTAGTGCACCATGTTCATAACAGATTCTAGTTTTTGGATTTATTTTTTTAGATCAGATGTTTCATCGATGAGAAACTTGTCGGCCCAGTTTGACCTAGTTCCATCTTCTCCCACTAACGCGACTGGACTTCCTCTCACTACTATATTTGGTGGTGAGAAAACATTCTAAACAAATGCTTCAGCTTTATAGCCCGTGATGTGTCTGGGTTTTCCCTTCTGTCTGTGCTACGACTACGGGGGCGGGCCGGAACGGAGAGCTAGAGATTTTTTTGTCCTCGCCCAAGTCCTCTGATTGGCTCAGCTCCAACTTCAGACGATTGAGTGAAAACACAATTGCATTTTATCGTTTTTTTTCCTGAATCTGATTCATTTGATTTTAAACTGCAGGACATCAAAAATACTGTATAATATGATATGTGGGTGGTCACCCCTACAAAACTGTTTAATAATACAAGTATTAGCAACAAAAAAATTCCTAGAAAAGATATAGGCTATGTGGAGGCTACACTAGCTACATCTTGGCTTTTCTAATGTCCACCTTTTATATATGTGACAGGCCTTCACATCATCGCTAGTGATTGATAGTGTTCCCTGTAAGATTCACATAGCATGATATCTCCCTTGTCGTCATCCCACTAAACCCTCTGATGTTTGCCCTTGTCCCTTAACGTTCTCGAAATATCCCTCATTGTTCCAAATGACAAGACGGCTACTATATCACCTTAAGCCACAATGACACTCAAAAGCAAGTATTTTTACAACCTGCAAGCATCAGTGACCAAATCTAAAAGATTGGTTAATTCCGCTGTTGACCTGATTATCTGCTGTTGACCTGATTATCTGCCAGTGAATGTGTCTACGAGAGGCAGCCAATCCTTTTCAACTCAGCAAGGTGCCAGGGAGAGAGGTTAATGAGCTTTAAGCTGCACTGCTATGCTATTCTCTGTCCACCTTTCAAGTCCTAGATTATTTGGAAGTGGAGGACCCAGACTATAAATCTTCTTGATATTAGCCTGAATCCTCCCAAAAGGCTGGCTCTACTGTTCAGCTCAGTGTTTCAGCTCCACCAGACGACTGGGAGTGAACTGCTTTTGAACCACACTGTTGAACTGTGAAGTGATGTTGACGTGATGTTGACGTGATGTTGACGTGATGTTGAGTTTGGGTTTGTTGCTTTTTTCTTCATCATCTTTTATGTAAGGAAGAAAATCTGTGTATGTTTTCCGCTAAATCCAGTCGTTCATTAAGCCAGAAGTGGGATAAAATCTTTCTTGCATAATACCCTTATGTTGTTTAGGTGTATCATATGTGACTGTGTGTATGTGTGTGAATGCTAGTGTGCGTGGTGTGTGTGAAAAGCCTTTCTAAAATCATAAACAGAACCCCCTTCAGTTCCCTTGCCAGACGCGATCCAATGAGCCAACAAAACAATCAAGTTCAGTTGAATTTGTCACTCTAAATTGACCCTAAAAACATTTAAGTTGTAGGGACCATTAAGTATGCATAACCATCATAAAACATGTCCCTGCACCAGAAAAGAAAGGGGGTAAAACCCTGGTCACAGGAAATGAGGTAATAAGGACTGCACAGCGAGTCAACCTGTCTTGCTATTGCACTGACCTGAGGCGAGCCAGATTAACGGGGGAGGGGGGAGAAGGCGTGCGGGCGGGCGGGCAGGCGGGATGGGGGATTTGGGTGAAGCACGCTCTCTAATCTTGCACTCAGCCAAGTGATCTCATGATGCAGGAGGCTTAGCCACTGCAGTGAAAGCAATCTAATGGCCAATGAGTAATCAACACTATTGCCTGTCTCGACTAATATGCCTGTGGCCCACGCTTAGCACTGAGCCAGTGCATTGCTCTCCAGTTAGGGTTCAGCTGTGGCTGAGATGGAGAACAAAGAGAGACAAATGCAAACAGAAACACTTAGTAATAACACTAATTACTAAAACGTCATTTTTTCCAGTTGAAGATTTGTTATATATTTTTGTCGAATGAAGTAAAATCAAGACTATCACTAATGTATCACTTATTTGTATCATTTCCCCCATTGTGTTAAGTATTTAGCTGCTTAAGATTAAAGTATACACTGAGTTTACAAAACATTAGGAATGCCCTGACAAATTTAGGCTGGTCAAAATCAAATCAAATCAAATGTTATTTGTCACATGCGCCGAATACAACAGGTGTAGACCTTACTGTGAAATGCTTACTTACAAGCCCTTAACCAACAATGCAGTTTTAAGAACATACAGTTAAGAAAATATTTACTAAATAAACTAAAGTAAAACATATTTTTTTTTTAAGTAACACAAACTGAGGCCAAAAAGGTACACAACAATATTGGGAAGTTGTTCCTACTGTTTTGTACACTCAGTGTAAACCTATGCTTTACTTAGACTAGCTATGCTTTACTTGAACTTTAAATAAACCTACATAAAGATAGTAACACTTCAGCAACTCATAGAAGCATGCTCTCAGCAAAGTAAACTGTATCTAACTCCATTTCTAAAAGTCCAGGGATTGCGTTTGGTTCCTGTTCCTGATTTTTCAGCTTTCCTGGCATGGGTCACAATGCATGGCATAAGGGAGCGCTGGTGAATCAGATGAAATAATAAGAGAGAAGGCCTTGTTTGATTAGATTTATGTAAGTGCATAAAATTGCATTTATTTAGCTGGAAGGGTTAGGTGGCCAGGGTGCTGTGAAAGAGCGCTTCGCCCCAGCCGTAATTTAAGTGCCCGCCCCACCCCTTCCACCGCGATGGTTAGGTCCACCTGCCAGGGCACTGGCTGTGCCAAGACCCAATAATAGGGGGACACAGGGGAAGGGGTTGGACTGCAAGGTTACCTGCTTTTCACAAAACTAGCTAACGAATGCACGCACGCACACACACACACACACACACACACACACACACACACACACGCATACAAACGCAGACACACACACTGTTGGCTTGCTGGACCGCATGAATTCTTTATGGCTCCCCACATCCCCTGTACAGTGCATCCCCCCATCCACCTGAGGGATTGTGAGCCAGGGGAAACTCACTCCAATCTCTAAAGTAATTATGTTGGCTTTACTTGCCGTATGAAATGAGTCATTTTACTCTTGCTCTGTGCTGCTTTGGCACAGCTAAGAGTCAATTAAATGTTCAATTGAAAATATTTTGTATAGGATCATATCTCAACCAGCATCCAATATACAATAGATGAAATACGAGGAGCCAACATTCAATCATTTTAATAGATTGAAAAGGAAACCGTACTCTAAATGTTGTTGTTGCTGTAACCTACTAGCATAGAAATAGTTTTTCGTAATTGGTTCAGTTCACATTTTCCTTGATATATTCCTCTTTAACAGTGATATTCATTAAGATTAGTTGCTAAATGGTTTGACATGAACATTAATACTCTCCGATAATACAGTCGTATTTCATAGAGGAATTTCTATTTGACATGTTAACCTCAAATTCAAAGAATAATGCCCCAGACACAGTGAAGTATGTGAATTGTACTCCTTGCTAATAGCTCTCTTGTTTTTCTTAATTCAGGTTTTTATACTCACTTACTGATTTGACTCAAAGTGGCTCGGAGGGTTTGTGGGTCTGGAATGGGGGTCTCACAGTGGATCAGTCTACTAAAGCAGTGACAGGAGCCATCTCTCACAGAGAAGAATTGCAGTGAAAGCGGAAGCCGGCTAACCTCTGTCAAAACTCCCATCCATCACTCAGCGTTTTAACCCCGGCCACACTGAAAGACGGCCAATTACTTGGGCCAATGGATGAAATAAATACGTCCTCACATTACGAGCCATTACCATTTCTATCTACTGTTTTTTTCCTAGTTCACTCAGGGAGCCTGCTCCACATCATTATGGCCCCCTCAGACCTACTGCCTCTCTCTGTTGAGAGCATGCCGTCTTGGCAACCAACAGACAGATCCAGTCACATATCACACTGACTCCTAACCTGTGCAAATGGCCCAAACCACTCATTCTGACAATGGGAGAAATGAACTATGGTCCTGTAGCTCACTTGTCATTTTTCATAACCTGTCCCCGCTGGTCTCGATAGAAAACATATATAAAGTGATCATAGATTGGTTATTGTTTTAAAGATTGATTTCTTGCACAGGTAGGTATGCAGCACCCTTAAAAGAAAAGGCTGGGGTTAGATCACTCACTGCCGTTAGACATGGTACTCTGGAAGATGCTTAATCATAAAACTGGTTATCCTGTGTCTAACCATACTCTAGTCCAACCATCCCTGAGTTCCAAAAAACATTGATGGGGGGAATTTCCCTACTATTATGACAGATTGGCCTTGAAGAGCCTAAGAAGTGTTTGGCTGGTACCATTACAATGTCAACAGAGAAAAGCTGACCCTTGTGGCTCCTCATACCTGGGTCTCTCACCTTATCAAACTACAGCGTGGAGAGGTTGTTCATTAGCCCATTAACCACCTACAGTACATCACTTTTTGGGTGTGTGTGTGTCCCGATCAGTATTTTAGTTGATTCCAGGTGTTCGATGTTTGTGGCACATTTCTTGGCTTTAAAGCACAATAAAGTCTGAGAGGCTTAATTAAGGGGACAAGGGAGGGAGAGAGACATGGGGGCCTGTTTATTAGACAGCAAATAGACAGCAAGTGGCTTTACGGTGTGGAAGGTCATTGTTGGTTAATAAGTGGCCACATTGAGTGCAGGCAGGTGCTGTGTTAACGCCTCTTAACTCGGCTTTCCAGCAGAGGCCATTCATCAAGTCAGTGTTAATGAAGGCCATATAATTAATAGGTGGGTGGCAGAGAAAGCCACCTGAGTTAATCAATGCAAGCCTGTTTGCAAAGCTGTGGTGAGATGGGACACTATGTTCTGATATGGGTCTGGGAAGGTGGAGGCTTTTATGAGGGATAGATTTGTTGCTGGGAACCCTGTCCTTCACTCCAAGGCTTTGTGTTGTTCAGGTGTGCGTGTGTACATGTATGGGTGTGTGGTGTGTGTGGTGTGTGGGTGGTAAGATGACTATGAGGGAGTAGGCTTTTGTAAAGTTCCTCACCTCCCCCATGCAGCAAGCATAAGAATGAGAGAATAATTATTAGACATTTTAAGAAAAATGTATTAGCTAATGTAGTTCTGTACATATATACAGTTTTGCCTTATTTAAATGGGATTTATTCGGACTGCAGATGTTTTTGTCACTCTGTTTCCTGGCTCTCTGTTTTGGACATCCACCATGACTATCTTCTGTATCATCGAACAGTGCTTATAGAGTGCTTGGCTTTGTTTCTATGTGGATTTGTGTGAGTTCACAGAGCCTCAAAGACTGCTGAGTATTTTCCCCAGCGCCCCCCAAGCACAGTCCTTCACCTCCACCTTATCTTCTGAAATGGATTGTTGACTTTCCTCTCTTCAAAGGAGGAATATTGGCAGCCTTCTGCTAATGGAGATTTGGGAAGGCTACTGTTCTGGGGCTTGTCAAGCCCTGTCTAACCCGTCATCCTTGTCCAGACACTCGCTCTCTCTAGCTCTATCTCTCCCCCCCTTCTCTCTCTCTCTCTCTCTCTCTCTCTCTCTCTCTCTCTCTCTCTCTCTCTCTCTCTCTCTCTCTCTCTCTCTCAATCCTAATACTCCCCATTTGCCCTTGCTTTGCACCTGGTTATTTACGCAATACACGTCCTTGTGATTACCAAATGTAAATTCACCAGAGCTTTTGCATTGTCTCTCTTCATCTCTCTGTTGACAAAAAGCACAACATTGATGTGGTAGACTAGGTGATTAGCCTATTCCTGTTTTTTTCCCTTCTCCTTGAGTATTCTTGTTTTCCCGCTCAGAGAACAGTCACGAGTGAATGCGTCTCCTTTCTGGACTAAGTTCAAGCATTTCCACTGTGAACGAGATGCTCTTTCTGGTTGGAGGGTTTGATATTCATCATTGGGCTCCCATATCCTCCTTATTCATAGTGTGGGGGGGTAGAGGGGTTAGGGGGGTGGGGGAAGCTTTACAATGGTCAACTGAAAAGAACCATTCTTTTATTCAGCAATTAACCCCATATGGGTAAATAATATGGTGTTGTGCAATAGAGCCGTCACTCTTATGCGCCGAGCCCAGAACCCGAGAGCACTTCAAAAAGTCCCCCGCTCGCCCAAACGATGACAAGACGCTGCTGAAAACCGCTTTTCACAAAGTATATAATGCAAAGGATTGTGTTTCACTGTACAGTACTAGGGAGAGGGGAGATACCAAGAAAAGAGGGGGAGATGGAGAGAGGGAGAGATGGAGGAGAGAAGTAGAGAGGGACTAAACCTCCGGTGATATCACAGATAACATGTCTGGATGCACTTACCTGCCTGGAAACCTGATCTTGATATTTAAAATTCTGGGGCTCAGGCACTTATAAAAACAGAGGAGAAACTAAGGGACTGGGAGGGGTGGAAAGGCCCCTCTAGTGTGGCAACGGGGGGTGGCTGGGGGACGGGAGGGTGGATGTATATAGGCCTATGTGTGAAAATTTGATTTGTTTATCATTCGTTTTCATAACCCCAATTCCCACCAGCACACACATCCACATATGTGTGCATGCATGCATTCACACACACACACACACACACACACACACACACACACACACACACACACACACACACACACACACACACACACACACACACACACACACACACACACACACACACACATTTGGTCTGATCTGTGACGTAGAGGAGAACAGTAATTAACGTCAATCAAGCCACTGCTGGCCAGATTTACAGCAAGGCGGAAGAGAATGTGATATGGTGGACGTGAGAAATGCAGAGGGGAGGAGAGGCTGGTGGTGTGGAGAGGCCGGGGCCTCATTAAGAGGGGAACTGATCTTCCCAGAGAGACAAAGCCCATCAGGATCCAGATTACGGCTGTGCTCCTGGGGGTCCCGTTAACCCACCTCCCCCCAAGGCCCTGCGCTGCTGGGCTGCACTCTGGAATGGGAAGTGAAATGTAAGTGGGGAGAGAGGTAGCCTCTTATGGCTAGTGGACTGGACACACTCCAAAGCACTCTGGGATGCAATATTGGTGTCAACTGTGGTGTCACTGCCTCTCGTTATTTCCCTGTGAATCCGACTGTCTTCCACGTAACTGTAGTAGGTTTCTGTTCAAATCAAATCAAAGTTTATTGGTCACGTACACAGATTTGCAGATGTATTGTAATCGCAGGTACAGCTAAAATATTGTATTTCTAGCTTCAACATTGCAGTAATAACTAGTAATTCGAAACAATACACACATAATCCAAAAAGTAAACAGAACTATCAGAACGAGCAGTGTCTGAATCTATATATACAGTTGAAGTCGGAAGTTTACATACACCTTAGCCAAATATGTTAAAACTCAGTTTTTCACAATTCCTGACATTTAATCCTAGTAAAAATTCCCTGTCTTAGGTCAGTTAGGATCACCACTTTATTTTAAGAATGTGAATTGTCAGAATAATAGTAGAGAGAATGATATATTTCATATTTTATTTATTTCATCACATTCCCAGTGGGTCAGAAGTTTACATACACTCAATTTGTATTTGTTAGCATTGCCTTTAAATTGTTTAACTTGGGTCAAACGTTTCAGGTAGCCTTCCACAAGCTTCCCACAATAAGTTGGGTGAATTTTGGCCCATTCCTCCTGACAGAGCTGGTGTAACTGAGTCAGGTTTTTAGGCCTCCTTGCTCGCACACGCTTTTTCAGTTCTGCCCACAAATTTTCTACAGGATTGAGGTCAGGGCTTTGTGATGGCCACTCCAATACCTTGACTTTGTTGTCCTTAAACCATTTTGCCATAACTTTGGAAGTATACTTGGGGTCAATTTGGAAGACCCATTTGCGACCAAGCTTTAACTTCCTGACTGATGTCTTGAGATGTTGCTTCAATATATCTACATAATTTTCCTTCCTCATGATGCCATCTATTTTGTGAAGTGCACCAGTCCCTCCTGCAGCAAAGCACCCCCACAGCATGATGCTACCACCCCCGTGCTTCACGGTTGGGATGGTGTTCTTCGGCTTGCAAGCAACCCCCTTTTTCCTCCAAACATAATGATGGTCATTATGGCCAAACAGTTCTATTTTTGTTTCATCAGACCAGAGGACATTTCTCCAAAAAGTATGATCTTTGTCCCCATGTGCAGTTGCAAACCGTAGTCTGCAAACCGTACCTTTTTCCTCCAACATCTTCACAAGGTCCTTTGCTGTTGTTCTGGATTGATTTGCACTTTTCGCACCAAAGTACATTCATCTCTAGGAGACAGAACGCGTCTCCTTCCTGAGCGGTGTGACGGCTGCGTGGTCCCATGGTGTTTATACTTGCGTACTATTGTTTGTACAGATGAACGTGGTACCTTCAGGCGTTTGAAAATTGCTCCCAAGGATGAACCAGACTTGTGGAGGTCTACAATTTTGATTTTCCCATGATGTCAAGCAAAGAGGCACTGAGTTTGAAGGTAGGCCTTGAGATACATCCACAGGTACACCTCCAATTGACTCAAATGATGTCAATTAGCCTATCAGAAGCTTCTAAAGCCATTATATCATTTTCTGGAATTTTCCAAGCTGTTTAAAGGCACAGTCAACTTAGTGTATGTAAACTTCTGACCCACTGGAATTGTGATACAGTGAATTATAAGTGAAATAATCTGTCTATAAACAATTGTTGGAAAAATTACTTGTGTCATGCACAATGTAGATGTCCTAACCAACTTGCCAAAACTATAGTTTGTTAACAAGAAATGTGGAGTTTTAATGACTCCAACCTAAGTGTATGTAAACTTCCGACTTCAACTGTATAATGGAGTGTATTGACAGTATGGACCAGAGGTGCAACTTTCACTGGGGACAGTTTTATCATTGGAATGTAATACAAAACGAGGCAACAGTGTGCTTTAGGACCATGCGGACGCCTACGAGCAGTCAGGTAGGCTGTTTGGAGTGTTTATCCGACTGGATACATTTTTTTTATAATAAACAATATGTCCCCCCCACTTCTAATACCAAAGTTGCACCCCTGCTATGGACAGTATATGAAAAGAAAAGTAGTTATATAGGATGAACCAGACTAAAATACAGTATATACATATAAAGTGGGTAAAACAGTAAACATTATTAAAGTGACCAGTGTTCAATGACTCTATCTATATAAGGCAGCAGTCTCTAAGGTGCAGGGTAGGGTACTGGGTCGAGGCCGGCTAGTGGTGACTGTTTAACAGTCTGATGGCCTGCAGATAGAAGCTGTTTATCAGTCTCTCGGTCCCAGCTTTGATGCACCTGTACTGTCTCTGCCTTTTAGATGGTAACGGGGTGAACAGGCCGTGGATCGGGTGGCTGAGGTCCTTGATGGTCTTCTTAACCTTCCCATGACACCTGGTGCTGTAGATGTCCTGGAGGGCAGGCAGTGTGCCTCCGGTGAAGCGTTGTGTTGACCGCACCACCCTCTGGAGTGCCCTGCGGTTGCAGATGGTGCAATTGCCGTACCAGGCGGTGATACAGCCCGACATGATGCTCTCAATGGTGCGTCTGTAGAAGTTTGTGAGGGTCTGTTGCGCCTTCTTTACCACACTGTCTGTGTGAAGGGACCATTTCAGGTCGTCAGTAATGCGGCCCCGTCGATGTGGATGGGGGCGTGCTCTCTCTGCTGTCTCCTATAGTCCACGATCAGCTCCTTCTGGGTTTTTTTTACATTGAGGGAGAGGTTATTTTCCTGGCAACACTCTGCCAGGGCTCTCACCTCTTCCCTGTAGGCTGTCTTGTCGTTGTTGGTAATCAGGTCTACCACTGTTGTGTCGTCAGCAAACTTGATGATTGAGTTGGAGACGTACGTGACCACGCAGTCATGGGTGAACAGGGAGTACAGGAGTGGGCTGAGCACACACCCTTGTGGGGCCCCCGTTTTGAGGATCAGCATGGCGGAGGTGATGTTGCCTACCGTTACCACTTGGGGTCGGCCTGTCAGGAAGTCCAGGACCCAGTTTAACTCCATGTTACCTACTCTTCCCTACACTCTTTGCTTGACTTCTCTCTGTTTCTGTTACTTATAGTCCTGGGGCCTCATTTATCAACTGTGGGTACATTTCATACTAAATGCCGTCGTACGTGGAGATTTTAGGATTTGCGTGCCCAACAAAATATTGGGATTAATCAAACTGTCACACGCAACACATACGCATGTTTTCATTGATAAATCGAAGCCATACTATATTTGTGCGCTAGTGAAAGAGTGCTACAACACCACCTGGAAAACGCCCTGCATTCACCTTTTATCGTAACAAAAACCTCCTCATTTGATGTATGATTTGGAGATGTTGGAACTGGGCCATGACAGTTTCTCAAAGAAAGTGCAATGGCAAATTTGATCACATTTCTGTAGAGGTGTGGGCAGAATGCTTTAATCTTTTGCAGTGGCTTTTCAAACAAAACATGCATGTGATGAACACTGGCAAGTGATAAACACTGGCTATGCATTCCGCAATATTGATTGTCTATTCGAACAATTTAAAAGTAAATGCTACAGCCCACACTTCCACTAAAAATATTAATTGCTGTTACATATTTTGTTTATCAATAGACTATTGTGTTTCTATCTCCTGCCTTGGTATAGGCTATGAGATTAAATAGGCTATGATGTCGTGGTCCTATCTCATACTGTAGCCTACCCATGCTGTCAAATATTTTTTCATATACTACCGGTCTATTTACTTTCAAACATGCTTGGCTATTGAATGAGCGATGGCTAATATTTGTTGTGTGGAGGGAATATACCAGTCATGTCCAAAAGGAGAGACGTCTTGCAATATTATTATGATTTAGGCCTATGTAATAAAAGTGGTGTTGCAGACTCTGGGGCCTTTCAGAACAGGTATATATATACTGGGATCATGTGACACTTAGATTGCACACAGGTGGACTTTATTTAACTAATTATGTGACTTCTGAAGGTAATTGGTTGCACCAGATCTTATTTACGGATTTCATAGCAAAGGGGGTGAATACATATGCATGCACCACTTTTCCGTTATTTATTTTGTAGAATTTTTTGAAACAAGTAATTTTTTAAATTTCACTTCACCAATTTGTACTATTTTGTGTATGTCCATTACATGAAATCCAAATAAAAATCCATTTAAATTACAGGTTGTAATGCAACAAAATAGGAAAAACGCCAAGGGGGATGAGTACTTTTGCAAGGCACTGTAGGACTGTTACATGCAGCGGGGGAAGCATGAATGACACAAACAATAATAATCATAATATATTTTTCTTTAATGAAAAGTACTTCACACAGAGTTTAGACACGAGGAATAAACAACGTGGAGAGAAATGTCAGCGAGCTCTCGGAGTAAGCGCTGCCAAAAAAGCACACTGAGAGTTAGCCATGAGGGTGCAATCTCGAACTCGTTGCTATTGCGGAACACATCTTTTAAAATCAAACATCCGTTAAGTTACCAATGGCTGGCAGTTTTACTTTTGAAGTTGCACAAACTGCGGTCTACCAAAGTGATGTAATTGCAATGCAATCCTGTGTAAAAACAAAACAAAACTGAACATCATTCACATTTGTATAATATAATAAAATAAGAAAGATACAATAATATCCAGGGACGATAGACACAAACAAAATCAGATCATATCCAGGTGGATGTCAATTAATTCTCTAAAGATGTCATGTCTGCAGATGCGGCCCACCTCTCTGTTCGGGCATCAAGCTCTTTAGCGACCTGACAGGATGATGCCGCAGTAAAAAGAGGAGCCATGGTATCCTGGCCCTATCCTGTTGGACCTCTCCCCTCTGTAGTTTATTATCTAATCACTGAGCCCTCGTAGAGGCGGTGACCATGGTCAATGGACCCAAACCACATGGCCAATAGAGCACCCAACAGACTGTGTCATCTCAGCCTGCGCAATCAAAAACAAACACTAAGCCACTAGTTTAGCTTTCTGGGGAGATTTAGGAGCAAGACACAGAGCTCTGGGTTCAAGTGGAGAGGTTTTCTCACACTCTACTTTATTTGGTTTAGGTACTTTGGGATTTACTAAATGTTAGAGGAGATGCAGACAGGGAGCCTGTAGTACGGTGTCCATATGAGGACAGCCTCAGAGATGGATTTGTTTAGCTTTGGGATGCGTTGTAGGGCTCCGGCACAGTGGTCCAGGAGGCCATCTATGTTTAGGCTTTTGTCCTAACACAGCACTAACACACCTGATTCAGCTAATCAAGGTCTTTATATGTCTTTAATTCAGCTTTGTCCTTTCAGGCTTTCGCCAATGCTTGATACTGTATATATTGTACATTCTTAGTTATTTTGCCTGGTAATTATGGATGTCTTTGGAACTGTAGAGTTTCACTGTGTTGTATCATCAGGGTATTCTGCTGTCATACAAAATGCACTCTAATTTCTGTACAGAACTGTGTGGAATTTAGACATTTAATAATGTTTTTTTGTTTTATTTTACAGCAGTCACCATTTCTTCAAAAGCTATTTCATGGGGTGCTGATTTTAAGCCCTGTCCCACACAGAAGCGGTAATCTCCCAATTAAACCTTTGCAGCTCAGAGTGGAGGACTGTTCCAGGTGGCCGTGTTCTGGCACATGTCTGCATGTACATAATTATACATTATTTAGCGTCTAGAGTACATGAGCTACAGTACTTCATGAGCTACTAAAATAGTGCCAAAACTGCCTAATTTCTATCTAGTCAAAAAAGCATTTATTTAATTATCAAGTGGAAATCACCATGGCATTCGACAATGTAACATGAAATAAGTGCTATGATAAACACATCATAAGGCATAAACAAAGGCTTTTTATAACACTTTCCCTATATCAGTATGATCTACAAGTGATAGTACAGCAGATACAAACACTAGCCTGCATTCACACACACACACACACACAGACACACACACACACACACACACACACACACACACACACACACACACACACACACACACACACACACACACACACACACACACACACACACACACACACACA
This sequence comes from Coregonus clupeaformis, assembly GCF_020615455.1. NCBI lineage: Eukaryota > Metazoa > Chordata > Actinopteri > Salmoniformes > Salmonidae > Coregonus > Coregonus clupeaformis. The sequence goes on along the minus strand of NW_025533610.1, from coordinate 597,593 downwards.
CACACACACACACACACACACACACACACACACACACACACACACACAGTGATCCTCAACAGGGGCTGAGCTCAGGCCGACATCACAAAACAAGACAACAGACAATTAAAGAGCAGCCTGGAGTCAATCCAGGGCTTTAATGAAAGTCCAGTTTCCCCTGCCCCAGGTAACTGCTCGACGTGATTGTATCTGTGGAACAATTACACTGTCACAATCAAAGGAAACTGACTTTAAATAGTCTGTTAAGTCCCATCGTGGGGCTAATAACCACTCATTTATTTCCCACGGTGTCACAAAGGCCCTGAATCCTCCCTTTGTTCTGCAGATCATCTGCCTCTAAATAGATTGCTTGGCGTTACTCTTCAGGCACTTAGATGGCCATGCTTCTTAAAGGGCCCATCCCACCACGGCCCTGAGGGCATGCGAGGAGCGCAGGCAGCAGAGATGATATCCCTCTCCAACAAGTGTTCCCAAATCACCTCCTCACTTAGTCTCAACATCTAATGTTGCATTATTGTGTAAACCATTATTGTACGTATCACAACGTCTTTGTTAGAGCCCAACGTCTTTGTTGTGTTTTTTTCCCCATGTGTTTTCTGCAAGGCCCTGGTTGCTCGAGGCACAAAGGTAAATTGTAATCCTGAAAGCAGTCCGAGCCGCTGGAGGCTAATCCCTTTAATTTACAGAGTTAATACTTGAGTGGTGCAGCGGTCTAAGGCACTGCATCTCAGTGCTTGAGGCGTCACTACAGACCCCCTGGTTCGATTCCAGGCTGTATCACAACTGGCCGTGATTGGGAGTCCCATAGGGCGGCGCACAATTGGCCCAGGTTTGGCCGGTGTAGGCCGTCATTGTAAATAAGAATTTGTTCTTAACTGACTTGCCTAGTTAAATAAAGTTAAAATAAAAATAAATAAAAATAATACACAGCCTCGTTTGAGGATAAAATGTATCCACTTAATGTTAACGCTCCGCAGATTTCGATTTTCCTTTTACCTTATAAGTTAATACCTGTTCCATGTTTAACATCAATTAAAGGTATAAGGGTAATTAGAGAAGACACAGGAGAAAAAGACAGTATCCCGTAGTTTCTCTTCCATAGTTTAATGATTTGCCAGCCTGCCCAACATGTGGCATGTCTGGATTGTTTGTTCCCCTTATTGAGAGCATGAGAGTTATTGTGTCAAGAGGAGGAAGAAAAGGATCTACGCGGCCTATCTCAGTACACACAGACACACACAGATGCACGCACGCACACTTACACAGACTCAGAAACACACACACACACACTGATTGTATAGGTGAGGTGCCAACTGATCGATGTTAGTAGAGATATGAGTGGGTATAATGATTTTAAATGATCAGCTAGTTGATCCATGTTGCAAGTCTAGTTTGAGAGAACCCCTTATTGCAGCTGGTTTTACTTTACCTGATTCATCACTGTACAGAAACACACAGTAATGGGTTACATTTATTTTTTTATCTTCCTCCTCTCGCCTACTTTTAAAATTCTCCCTCTCTCTCCATCTCTCTCTCTCTCTCCCTCTCTCTCTCTCTCTCTCTCTCTCTCTCTCTCTCTCTCTCTCTCTCTCGCTCTCTCTCTCTCTCTCTCGCTCTCTCTCTCGCTTACTCTCTCTCTCTTCCCTCTCTTCATTCACTCTCTCTGTCCCTGGGACACCCCATTCATTTATTTTTTTATTAAACTTCAGCGCTCTCTGAGACTCATTTCCTCTCTCAGGCCCTTTCCTGTGGCTCGTTGTGGAACACAGAGCACGCTCGGAGTTTCCCAGAGGCTGGCAGGGGATGGTGGAGGGGGAAGTGGTAGGTTTGGTATGGGATGGGGAGGGGAGGGGAGGGAGGGAGGGAGGGAGGGAAGGGGGGACATGATTTGGGGAAGCTCTCCCACTTAGCCTACTCAGCTGTTCCACTGTTCATACCCTATTCCTTTGTTGCATGGGCTAACAAAACGCTGCAGGCGTAGACGCGGGAGACAAGGTGGAGTCCTGGTTAAAATTGAGGCAAAGAGAAAACCAAACGGCGCTCCCCTCCCTTCTATTGGCAAATGTCCAGTCACTCGAGAATAAGATTGATGAGCATCGTTTTAGAGTCTCCTATCAGAGAGACTAAAAGCTGCAATATTATATGTCTTACTCAGTAGAGGCTCCTCAGAGGAGGAAGGGGAGGACCATCCTACTCAATGAATTTCATACAATTAAAAATTGTGAAACTAAATTCACGTCACCAAATAATTGATTAAAACACACTGTTTTGCAATGAAGGTCTACAGTAGCCTCAACAGCACTCTGTAGGGTAGCACCATGGTGTAACCGGAAGACAGCAATTTTCCGTCCTCCTCTGGGTACATTGATTTCAATACAAAACCTAGGAGGCTCATGGTTCTCACACCATTCCATAGACTTACACAGTAATTATGACAACTTCCCGAGGATGTCCTCCAACCTATCAGAGCTCTTGCAGCATGAACTGACATGTTGTCCACCCAATCAAAGGATCAGAGAATTAATCTAGTACTGAAAGCATTCACTACAGCTAGCTAGCACTGCAGTGCATAAAATGTGGTGAGTAGTTGACTCAAAGAGAGAGAAAGACAATAGTTGAACAGTTTTGAACAAATTAATTTCTTAAAAAATTAAGGAGAAGCAGCAGAGAGAAAGAGAGAGAGAGAGAGAGAGATATTTTGTTGTCTTTCTTTTCACTTTCACTTACTTAGCTAGCTAATGCAGCTAGCTAATTTAGCCTACTCAAAAACCCAGCTCAAACAGAAAGTAATGCTATTTAGCTAGCTGGCTAAGGCTATCAAACACATTGCTATCAAACACTTATTTTATTCATTTATTGCCAAACTGCTTGCTGTACACTGTACTACTGCATGATTGTAGCGGGTTTACTAACACGTTAGTTCTAGTAGATACTCCACTCCTTTCCTCTTTTGACCTCACCCTCTCACTGCCCCCCCCCCCTACTCACAAGGCAGGCAATACGCTTGACCTCATCTTTACTAGATGCTGTTCTTCTACTAATCTCACTGCAACACCCCTCCAAGTCTCTGACCACTACTTTGTATCCTTTTCTCTCTCGCTCTCCTCCAACACTACTCACTCTGCCCCTACTCAGATGGTAATGTGCCGTCGCAACATTCGCTCTCTCTCTCCCACTACTCTCTCCTCTTCCATCCTATCATCTCTTCCCTCTGCTAAATCCTACTCCCTCCGAACTCCTGATTCTGCCTCCTCAACCCTCCTCTCCTCCCTTTCTGCATCTTTTGACTCTCTATGTCCCCTATCCTCCCGGCCGGCTCGGTCCTCCCCTCCTGCTCCGTGGCTTGACGACTCGTTGCTCACAGAAGAGGGCTCCGGGCAGCCGAGCGGAAATTGAGGAAAACTAGACTCCCTGCGGACCTGTCACCAATTCACTCCCTCCTCTCTACATTCTCTTCCTCTGTTTCCGCTGCTAAAGCCACTTTCTACCACTACCACCATTTCAAGCCTCTGCCTCTAACCCTAAGAAGCTCTTTGCCACCTTCTCCTCCCTGCTGAATCCTCCACCTCCTCCCCTCCCTCCTCCCTCTCTGTGGATGACTTCGTCAACCATTTTGAAAAGAAGGTTGACGACATCCGATCCTCATTTATTAAGTCAAATGACACCGCTGGTCCTGCTCACACTGCCCTACCCTATGCTTTGACTTCTTTCTCCCCTCTCTCTCCAGATGAAATCTTGCGACTTGTGACGGCCGGCTGCCCAACAACCTGCCCGCTTGACCCTATCTCCTCCTCTCTTCTCCAGACCATTTCCAGAGACCTTCTCCCTTACCTCACCTCACTCATCAACTCATCCTTGACCGCTGGCCATGTCCCTTCCGTCTTCAAGAGAGCGAGAGTTGCACCCCTCCTCAAAAAACCTACACTCGATCCCTCCGATGTCAACAACTACAGACCAGTATCCCTTCTTTCTTTTCTCTCCAAAACTCTTGAGCGTGCCGTCTCTAGCCAACTCTCCTGCTATCTCTCTCAGAATGACCTTCTTGATCCAAACCAGTCAGGTTTCAAGACTGGTCATTCAACTGAGACTGCTCTTCTCTGTGTCACGGATGCTCTCCGCACTGCTAAAGCTAACTCTCTCTCCTCTGCTCTTATCCTTCTAGACCTGCCTTTGATACTGTGAACCATCAGATCCTCCTCTCCACCCTCTCCGAGTTGGGCATCTCTGGCACTGCTCACACTTGGATTGCGTCCTACCTGACAGGTCGCTCCTACCAGGTGTCGTGGCGAGAATCTGTCTCCGCACCACGTGCTCTCACCACTGGTGTCCCCCAGGGCTCAGTTCTAGGCCCTCTCCTATTCTCTCTATACACCGAGTCACTTGGCTCTGTCATATCCTCACATGGTCTCTCCTATCATTGCTACGCAGACGACACACAATTAATTTTCTCCTTTCCCCCTTATGATAACCAGGTTGCGAATCGCATCCCTGCATGTCTGGGAGACATATCAGTGTGGATGTCGGATCACCACCTCAAGCTGAACCTCGGCAAGACGGAGCTGCTCTTCCTACCGGGGAAGGTCTGCCCGCTCCATGATCTTGCCATCACGGTTGACAACTCCATTGTGTCCTCCTCCCAGAGTGCAAAGAATCTTGGCATGACCTTGGACAACACCCTGTCGTTCTCCGCTAACATCAAAGCGGTGACCCGATCCTGCAGGTTCATGCTCTACAACATTCGCAGAGTACGACCCTACCTCACACAGAAAGCGGCACAGGTCCTAATCCAGGCACTTGTCATCTCCCGTCTGGATTACTGCAACTCGCTGTTGGCTGGGCTCCCTGCCTGTGCCATTAAACTCCTACAACTTATCCAGAACGCTGCAGCCCGTCTGGTGTTCAACCTTCCCAAGTTCTCTCATGTCACCTCGCTCCTCCGCACACTCCACTGGCTTCCAGTAAAGGCTCGCATCTACTACAAGACCATGGTGCTTGCCTACGGAGCTGTGAGGGGAACGGCACCTCCTTACCTTCAGGCTCTGATCAGACCCTACACCCAAACGAGGGCACTACATTCATCCACCTCTGGCCGCTAGCCCCCCTACCTCTACGGAAGCACAGTTCCTGCTTCAAGCTGACCACCATTGTCCCTATTCCCAAGAGCTCCAAGGTAACCTGCCTAAATAACTATTGCCCTGTAGCACTCACATCAGCTTTGAAAGGCTGGTCTTGACACACATCAATACCATCATTCCAGACACCCTAGACCCACTCCAATTCGCATACCGCTCCAACAGATCCACAGATGACTCAATCTCAATTGCACTTTACACTGCCCTCTTCCACCTTGACAAGAAGGGAAATAACTATGTGAGAATGCTGTTCATAGACTGCAGCTCAGTGTTCAACACCATAGTCCCCTCGAAGCTCATCACCAAGAAAGGGATTCTGGGACTGAACCCCTCCCTCTGCATCTGGATCCTGGACTTCCTGACGGGCCAGCCCCATGTGGTGATGGTAGGCAACAACACCTCCGCCACGCTGACCCTCAACACGGGGGCTGCTCAGGCGTGTGTGCTAAATCCGCTCCTGTACTCCTTGTTTATCCACGACTGCATGGCCATGCACGACTCCAACACCATCATCAAGTTTGCTGACGACACAATGGTGGTAGGCCTGATCACCAACAGTGATGAGTCATCCTACAGGAAGGAGGTCAGAGACTTAGCAGTGTGGTGCCAGGACAACAACCTCTCCCTCAAAGTAAGTGATACCAAGGAGCTGATCGTGGACTACAGGAGAAAGAGGGCTGTTGTGGAGCGGGTTTGAGAGCTTCAAGTTCCTTGGCGTGTACATCGCTAAGGACTTAACATGGTCCACACACACCCACAAAGTCGTGAAGAGGGCACGGCAGCGCCTCTTCCCCCTCAGGAGGCTGAAAAGATTTGTCATGGGCTCTCGGATCCTCAAAAAGTTTTACAGCTACACCATCGAGAGCATCTTGGTATGAGAAATGCACCGCCCTTGACCGCAAAGCGCGACAGAGAGTGATGCGGACAGCCCAGTACACCACTGGGGCTGAGCTCCCTGCCATCCAGGACCTCTATATCAGGTGGTCAAGATGAAGGCCCGAAAAATTGCCATAGACTCCAGCCACCCAAGCCATAGACTGTTCACTATGCTACCGTCTGGCAAAAGGTACTAGAGCATCGGCTCTCGGACCAACAGGCTCCGAGACAGCTTCTACGACCAAGCCGTAAGAATACTAAATAGCCAGACTGCTAAATAGGCAATTAATGGTACCCAAATGACCTGCACTGACACTATCTTGAACTGACCCTACGCACACTCACTAGAGCGCATTCGGAAAGTATTCAGACCCCTTGACTTTTTCTACATTTTGTTATGTTACAGCCTTATTCTAAAATTGATTACATTGTTTTTTTCCCTCATCAATCTACACACAATACCCCATTATGACAAAGCAAAAACAGGTTAAAAATAAAATAAACTGTAATATCACATTTACATAAGTATTCAGACCCTTTACTCAGTACTTTGTTGAAGCACCTTTGGCAGCGATTACAGCCTTGAGTCTTCTTGGGTATGACGCTACAAGCTTGGCACACATGTATTTGGGGAGTTTCTCACATTCTTCTCTGCAGATCCTGTCAAGCTCTGTCAGGTTGGATGGGGAGCGTTGCTGCACAGCTATTTTCAGGTCCCTCCAGAGATGTTTGATTGGGTTCAAGTCCGGGCTCTGGCTGGTCCACTCAAGGACATTCAGAGACTTGTCCCGAAGATGGTTGTCCTTCTGGAAGGTTCTCCCATCTCCACAGAGGAACTCTGGAGTTCTGTCAGAGTGACCATCAGGTTCTTGGTCACCTCCATGACCAAGGCCCTTCTCCCCCGATTGCTCAGTTTGGCCAGGTGGCCAGCTCTAGGAAAAATCTTGGTGGTTGCAAACTTCTCCCATTTTCTTCCATTCTTGGTGTTACGTTCCCCAGTTTCTATGTTGTGGTTTGTGTATTTTCATGTAGGTATTTCAGGAAATGGGTTCCTGAAATTCCCCAACAAGCAGCTGATTGATTTGAAAAACATTGATGATTGGAGAGCTGACACCGCGCCCTCGTCAGGACGCAGCTGTCTCCAATTTACCAACTCCTCCTCAAGCTATATAAGCCCCAGTTGCTCAGAAAAGGCAGGAAAGGGGAACCAGAATTGCTGAGAGTTACAGCATGTTGGTTGTATGCTAAGAGTTTGGTATGTACTGTGTTGTTGGTGCTCTGAGAACCAATTGTAATGTTTTGTGTTAGTTTGTGGCTCAGAGTTTCTTTAATGTCCTGAGTTAGTTTTTTTCTCAGGTTTTGTTGTGAACCAGTTTGTGCTATTTTTGTTTCATTTGTTCCCAAGGGGGGAAGGGGGAGGCACCTAGGGAATGCTTAGGCAAGAGGCCCGCGGGCATACATTACCCATAGAAGTTGACTGTCTATGCACACTAGGAAAGATCTGGGCGGACCATCCCTTGTATTTTGGTTAGTGCACCAGGTGGTGCTAGTTAAGTAAGTAGTGGGTAGGCAGGTAAGGTAGGAGAGGGGGCTTTGATATTTACTTTCTTTGCTTTGGTTCCGTCCAGCCCTTTTCCCCAAACTTACCGTGCGAAGGAATAAATTCCCTGTTAACGGTATTCTCTGCCTTTTGTCATCCTTACTCACACCTACAGTCCCATACCTCTTTCACACCACAGAGAGTTGAGTTGTAGCAGGGTGTTGCGTTCCCTCTTCCGAGAGGCGTACGTAACACTTGGGGACCTTCAATGCTGCAGACATTTTTTGGTACCCTTCCCCAGATCTGTGCCTCGACAAAATCCTGTCTCGGAGCTCTACGGACATTTCCTTCTATCTCATGGCTTGGTTTTTGCTCTGACATGCACTGTCAACTGTGGGACCTTATATAGACAGGTGTGTGCCTTTCCAAATCATGTCCAATCAATTGAATATACCACAGCTGGACTCCAATAAAGATATAGAAACATCTCAAGGATGATCAATGGAAATAGAATGGACCTGAGCTCAATTTTGAGTCTCATAGCAAAGGGTCTGAATACTTATGTAAATAAGGTATTTCACATAAGGTATTTCACTAAAAACCTTTTTTCACTTTGTCATTATGGGGTATTGTGAGTGGATTGATGAGGATTTGTTTAAAAAAAAATCCCTTTTAGAATAAGGCTGTAACGCAAACATTTTTGAAAAAGTCAAGGGGTCTGAATACTTTCCGAATGCACTGTATACACACCATATACACAATCACTCACACACACAACATTAACACTCCCACACAAAAACTTCCCACATTTACATACACTAACTACGCACACACACATACTGTAATACACACAAACACACTCACACACACACTGTTACATTCATCATTTGCTGCTGAAACTCTGTTCTTTATTTTACTCATATTATTATCTATCCTGATGCCTAGTCACTTTACAGTGCCTTCATGTACATATCTACCTCAAATATCTGGTACTGGTACTCCCTGTATATACAGTGGGGGAAAAAAGTATTTAGTCAGCCACCAATTGTGCAAGTCACCTACAAACAAGCAAGATTTCCGGCTCTCACAGACCTGTAACTTCTTCTTTAAGAGGCTCCTCTGTCCTCCACTCGTTACCTGTATTAATGGCACCTGTTTGAACTTGTTATCAGTATAAAAGACACCTGTCCACAACCTCAAACAGTCACACTCCAAACTCCACCATGGCCAAGACCAAAGAGCTGTCAAAGGACACCAGAAACAAAATTGTAGACCTGCACCAGGCTGGGAAGACTGAATCTGCAATAGGTAAGCAGCTTGGTTTGAAGAAATCAACTGTGGGAGCAATTATTAGGAAATGGAAGACATACAAGACCACTGATAATCTCCCTCGATCTGGGGCTCCACGCAATATCTCACCCTGTGGGGTCAAAATGATCACAAGAACGGTGAGCAAAAATCCCAGAACCACACGGGGGGACCTAGTGAATGACCTGCAGAGAGCTGGGACCAAAGTAACAAAGCCTACCATCAGTAACACACTACGCCGCCAGGGACTCAAATCCTGCAGTGCCAGACGTGTCCCCCTGCTTAAACCAGTACATGTCCAGGCTCGTCTGAAGTTTGCTAGAGTGCATTTCGATGATCCAGAAGAGGATTGGGAGAATGTCATATGGTCAGATGAAACCAAAATATAACTTTTTGGTAAAAACTCAACTCGTCGTGTTTGGAGGACAAAGAATGCTGAGTTGCATCCAAAGAACACCATACCTACTGTGAAGCATGGGGGTGGAAACATAATGCTTTGGGGCTGTTTTTCTGCAAAGGGACCAGGATGACTGATCCGTGTAAAGGAAAGAATGAATGGGGCCATGTATCGTGAGATTTTGAGTGAAGATGAAACGTGGCTGGGTCTTTCAGCATGACAATGATCCCAAACACACCGCCCGGGCAACGAAGGAGTGGCTTCGTAAGAAGCATTTCAAGGTCCTGGAGTGGCCTAGCCAGTCTCCAGATCTCAACCCCATAGAAAATCTTTGGAGGGAGTTGAAAGTCCGTGTTGCCCAGCGACAGCCCCAAAACATCACTGCTCTAGAGGAGATCTGCATGGAGGAATGGGCCAAACTACCAGCAACAGTGTGTGAAAACCTTGTGAAGACTTACAGAAAACGTTTGACCTGTGTCATTGCCAACAAAGGGTATATAACAAAGTATTGAGAAACTTTTGTTATTGACCAAATACTTATTTTCCACCATAATTTGCAAATAAATTCATTAAAAATCCTACAATGTGATTTTCTGGAAAAAAATCTCATTTTGTCTGTCATAGTTGACGTGTACCTGTGATGAAAATTACAGGCCTCTCTCATCTTTTTAAGTGGGAGAACTTGCACAATTGGTGGCTGACTAAATACTTTTTTCCCCACTGTAGCTTCATTCTTATGTATTTTATTTGATTCTTTTTGTATTACTATTTTATTTGTATTTGTATTTTTAAACTCTACATCGTTGGGAAGGGCTCGTAAGCAATCATTTTACTGTAAAGGTTACACCAGTTGTATTCGGCACAACTGATGTGTGTATCATCAGGAGTCATCAGATAGAGAGAAGGGATCATAACTACACCTATTTTACTTCTATTACTCTGTTCACTTCTATTAATCTATCCCTCAGTATTTTTTTTGTAATGGGATGAGTTCAATGCCCTGCCATGCCAATAGCAATACAACATCATCCTGCAGATACTTCTATAAAGTCTTTTTTTCCGTAAAAATACCCCCTGAAATGTTCACGAATATAAAATATTGGGTGTTAATCCAATTGATTATCTTTGAAATGACTTACCTGGACAGAAATTAAACTGTTTATTGAACAGGGTTTGGGAATACTCAGTTACATGGAATCTGATTACAAAAAAACTGTAAATGTAGTCAGTCGCGTTACCAGCAAAAACATTGTAATCAGATTACAGATACTTTTGAAAAACTAGATGATACATTTTTGGATTACTTTTCAATTCAGAAAGGATGTTTGCAGAAAAAGACATTATGACACTTTTCTTTTTCCTCAATGGCATTCATTTCAGCATTGAACAAAGGCACAAGTTTATGTTTGTTCCACCTGAGCAAGTCAGAGACCACTATGATGACACACCAAATGTATTTGATGGATCCTTTTTGTCTTCTTCTAATGCCTCTTAAGGGGAAAGTTATCCAAAAGTAACTGAAAGCAATCAGATTATGTTACAGAGTTTGGGTAGCAGCAGGTAGCCTAGGGGTTAGAGCATTGGACCAGCAATTGTAAAGGTTGCTGGTTCTAATACCCGAGCCGACAAGGTGAAAATTCTGTCTGTGTCCTTGAGCAAGGCACTTAACTGGAATTTGCTCCAGGAGCAGCGCATTACTATGGCCGACCCTGTAAAATAACACATTTCACTGCACCTATCCGGTGTATGTGACAATAAAACATTGTTTTTTTTTTAATCCAAAAGTTGATTATAATGATTATAATTTTGGACAGGTAACTAGTAAGTGTAACAGATTACATTTAGAAAGTAACCTACCCCACCCTGTTATTGAAGTATATTAAAGTGACTGTCACTGTTGGTCTGATAAACATTGGGGAGTTTATCAGATGGGTGACCAAACATCATAGTCTGTTGATGATGTAAGGTTAAAGGCACATGAACATATGAGGTTTAAAATGTTGAGGAGAACTATAAAGAGTCTTCGAACATGCATTGTGGGCTTTACAACTGTGTGTGTCTGTGTCTCTCTGCATGCATGTGTGTATGTTTGTGTCTCTGCATGCGTGTGTGTGTCTTTTTGCATGCGTGTGTGTGTCTCTCTGCATGTACGTGTGTGTTTACATTTTAGTCATTTAGCAGACACTCTTATCCAGAACGACTTACAGTTAGTGAGTGCATACATTATTTTTATTTTTTCATACTGCCAAGAACACCATCCCCAACGTCAAACATGGAGGTGGAAACATTATGCTTTGGGGGTGTTTTTCTGCTAAGGGGACAGGACAACTTCACCGCATCAAAGGGACGATGGACAGGGCAATGTACCATCAACTCTTGGGTGAGAACCTCCTTCCCTCAGCCAGGGCATTGAAAATGGGTCGTGGATGGGTATTCCAGCATGACAATGACCCAAAACACATGGCCAAGGCAACAAAGGAGTGGCTCAAGAAGAAGCACATTAAGGTCCTGGAGTGGCCTAGCCAGTCTCCAGACCTTAATCCCATAGAAAATATGTGGAGGGAGCTGAAGGTTCGAGTTGCCAAACGTCAGCCTCGAAACCTTAATGACTTGGAGAAAATCTACAAAGAGGAGTGGGACAAAATCCCTCCTGAGATGTGTGCCAACCTGGTGGCCAACTACAAGAAATGTCTGATATCTGTGATTGCCAACAAGGGTTTTGCCACCAAGTACTAAGTCATGTTTTGCAGAGGGGTCAAATACTTATTTCCCTCATTAAAATGCAAATCAATTCATAACATTTTTGACATGCGTTTTTCAGGATTTTTTTGTTGTTATTCTGTCTCTCACTGTTCAAATAAACCTACCATTAAAATTATAGACTGATCATGTCTTTGTCAGCTTGCTACGACAGAGCCTGCATTCGAACAAGGATCTCTAGTGCCTTAGACCACTGCGCCACTCGGGAGATTGTGTGTGTGTGTGTGTGTGTGTGTGTGTGTGTGTGTGTGTGTGTGTGTGTGTGTGTGTGTGTGTGTGTGTGTGTGTGTGTGTGTGTGTGTGTGTGTGTGTGTGTGTGTGTGTGTGTGTGTGTGTGTGTGTGTGGGAGAGAGAATTAGGGGATAACCTCAGCAGCTTTATGAAACATGTACAGTAAGAAACACATAATGTTATTTTCATGGTCTTTAAATGAACAACCTGAGTACTTTTTGGCACAGGCCCCAGTTTTTATGAGGTTAATTTTCTTTTTCAAACGGTGTACATTGCACACTGGGGCAAAAGCCTTTGACATGAGGGACCCAGGCCAAAATCTGAGCAGCGGAATTACCCAAGTAAATGGTTATATATGAAGTGGCCTGAGTTTTGTTTGCAAATTAGTACAATAACAAACATATCAGTGCGAAAGGCAGTTTCTACACGACTCTGGCCAGTGAAGTGCAGTTGTTGCCAAAGAATGGTCTGATCAGTGAGATTTGGATAGCCCTCCTCAGATAGTCATGTGACGGTGGTTGTGATACAACTGGTCAGTCATTAGGTCTTTCGCCTTGAAACCCTGACAGTGACTGTGACTCTGTGACATTCCATTTTGTAGCTTTACCTCTACCATGACTATGGTTATCTATTCAACATTAGCATATGTTATAAGGTAGAAGTACCCAGACACTTGTTAAAGGTGATCAAAGTGCCTAACTCACAACATGACCCTCCCTCCCTCCCTTCCCCCTATCTCCCTAGCCAGTCTGACGATTTACAGTAAGGGAGGTACCGTTACCTTCAGGACAGGATTCATCATTACACAACAGTCCACTTCCCCTGCCTCTGCAGATGGCAAGCTGTTAGCTTAATGAGATGCATGCCAGTGTTGAAGTTTGGGAGACAGATTGGGTCTCCTGCTAACTGGGTCCACCGCGGTCGCAGACTTCAGCTCTCCAGACGAGCCGTTTGAGCAACCTGACTCTCGTTGCATAATTTAAAACCCATAGCAATCCTTTTTATAACACACCGAACCGGCATATCTCATGACTTTCTTTGAAAAACATAAATAAAAATGATTGCATTATGGAAACGTAAACAATACACTCTAAAAATATATCTTGAAGTTGAGTGCTAAACTCACAACTTAAAGTCTGTTATTAGGGACTATTTACATTTTCAAGAGTCTTGATCACTGCAAATGACAAAGTTTAGCTGTGCTGTGTTGTGTAGCAAATCAACATGAGATACCGAATTTACAATTAAGTAACCATGTCCTTCTTGGTTCCTAGTTCATATTTTTACTCTAATCAAGCTTAGTGCTAAAACCAGTGAGTATTGAGCACTTTCTGCAAATTGTCTTTATTTTTCTTTCGCATCTAACCCAAACAGGAGACTCCATTTATTTTCTTTCAGGGAGAGTGTATTCTCTGGGATATTCTCTGGCACTGAGATTGTTTGGAGAGGGGTTTCGTTTTGCAACCCCCTTCCCCATGTGGGAAGTGTGCAATGGTGTGAAATGTCCTCTGAAGACTGCCCGTCTTGCTGTGGTGAGAAGTCGTGATAGTATTATCAGTTAAGGCTTCACACTGCTCAGACACATAGGGCCCCACTGTGCAGACAGGAGTGAGGGAGTCCTGGAATTGTTTTTGAATGTGTACAGAACTTTTGCAGAATGAGCGTCTCATATCTTTGCGGGGGTGTTGGGTTTAGGATTTTGCAACAAAGACAAGGTTTGTTCTGAGAGTGAGGTGCTACTCTACGGTCTGTGTGACAGGGATGTGAATGTGTGGAAGTGTTTCTGAAGATAAGAATAGATAGTACAACGATAAAAACGATAATGAAGATTACATTTTTTATTATTATTATGATTCTTATCATAAGGTCACCTTATTGTGCCATCTTCAAGGTGTGCTACTTCATTGTGTTTTGTGTCGCATTACAGAAAAGTTACTTCACCTTCACCTTGGAATATTTCTCTGAGTTCAATCAGAGTTCTTGGTGAATTGCCTGCTCAGGTTCACATCAGGTCTCAGTTGTATAATATTGGAAAATCATGATTAATCACATAATTTGATTAATTCATGATGTACTTAACCTTCCATTTTGTAATATCAGATGTTAAATACTAGCAGCTAAACAAACAGTTGAAATAAAGCTTAAAATTGTAGTTTAGAATCACTGTTTGTTATCATCAAATAGAGTTTAGCCTTATTCTTATAGCATTATGCATTGTGTTAGTTTTGGAATAACTTCTATGTTAACTATGTATGTTTAAATTAATTCCATGCTAATATATACTCTCCTCATTAGATTCGGGGTTTTGTCCACCAAAGCACCTTCATGGCCGTTATTCAAGAAAAATGTTATCACAGAGAAAAGACACGAGAATATGATTAAACCTCAATTAGAGGTCCATTTGACCCTTAGTTTGAGCAAGGCCTCAATACAGACACTGAGCAAGGCCAGACAGGCCTACGCTTACTGACTAGGCGTTAGCTAGGAGTTAGTTGGTTGAGACAACATAATAGGTCCACAGTAAACCACTCTCCCAAGGACAGTTCAGATCTTGTGTTGAAAAGTAAGTATCTTACTATTGTGGTGCTTTTTTGATAGTTGTGAATTATTATAGTCAGGGGTATTGTTAGTAACTCTCTAATTTTGCAGGTTCATAATTAATAACAGGTGTGTGTCGAGGAAGTTTTTAGAAGTTCTGTATTTTTTTTCCCTCTACAGTGAACTGAGGTCGTCTTCCCATGCACGCCTCAGTTGGAGAGCTTCCCTCTTCTTAATTCCACGCGTTCCTCTGCCATCTTAAATGAGTGGGTTCTTTCATCCTCTTTGCTGGAGGAGGAGGACACCACAAGCACCACTGTCTGTCCAGCTGGGATGTGGCGCAACACACTGCATTCCTCTTTCTGCTCCGGTCACTCTGTGTCTGCTGTTCCCCTCAGTTTAGACTCCACAGAGTTCGTCCTAGCCAAGCCGTGTTGGGAATGGGACTGAGAATGGGTTTAGGATCGGCCGGGGGAAAGGGAAGGGGGAGGGATATTGGATTAGAAAAAGACAGGGGGAATAAATCTCTCTCAGTGGCTCCCCATTCTATCTCACATCCACACGATTTATGATGTTTAACAGAGGCAAATAAAGTTAAGGGGGAAAAAAACAACTTATGAAATTGTGCTCTTCAGAATTATTTGCTCTCTTTTGCAGCCTGTCTTGAGTTAGCACAGCCTCCTGCTCACTGCTCCATGGCTGATTGATTGTGAAGCTTGCGATTTGTGGGAGTTTAGCTGTTTTTCCAGATGAGGTTAGTGTTGCTGCCCTGAAACACAAGTGAAGGGAGAGAGAGAAGAAGGAAAAAAAGAGAGTGGGTTTAATGTGTAAATCCCAGTTAGATAAATTAATATTCACTGGCTGGAGGGTGAGGTAATGAACCCCTCCCTGGAAAATATTTTGACCAATTTATGTACAACTAAATAGATGGTAAGTATTTCCAGTTTACCGTTTAATTGCAGTCAGCTGGAACGTGTTGCATTTTGACACAGCAGTGAGAGAGGGAGAGGGAGAGAAGGGGACTGAAACTCTTGCACAAACACCTACATGCACATATACACACAACACAGACATACACACCATTCTCCTCGCTATGAAGGTACAGCAGGTGTGCTTGGACTGTGGTGTTTCGGTCCAATTCTTTTCAGAGCCATGACTCAGGGGCACTCACAACACCTCACACTTTCCATCAGTCTGGCTTTCGAAATTCGGTGTGTGAGCCCTGCACACACTTTTCAGCAAAGTCAAAGCGGCACACCATACGACATGCTTCAATGTGACTTATAAAATATTGAGTGTGTGTATGTGCGTGTGCGTGTGTGTGTGTGGATGTGTTTGACTATACTTGGGGTCACTAGAAGTCCCCACAAGAATACTAAACAAAGAAAACATTTGACCAACTGGGGACATTTTGTTAGTCCCCACAAGGTCAAATGCTAATTCTAGGGGGTTTAGGGTTAAGATTAGAATTAGTGTCAGGGTTAGAATTAGGTTTAGGGTTAGGGTTAGGAGCTAGGGTTAGTTTTAGGGTTAGGAGCTAGGGTTAGGTTTAGGGTTAAGGTTAGGTTTTCGGGTTAAGATTAGGGTTAGGATTAGGGTTAAGGTTAGGGTTAGGGTATGGTTAGGGTTAGGGTCTAGGGTTAGGGGTTAGGGACAATAGGATTTTGAATGGGACAAAATTGTGTGTCCCCACAAGGTTAGTTGTACAAGACTGTGTGTGTGAGTTTGTGTGTGTGTGTGTGTGTGTGTGTGTGTGTGTGTGTGTGTGTGTGTGTGTGTGTGTGTGTGTGTGTGTGTGTGTGTGTGTGTGTGTGTGTGTGTGTGTGTGTGCAAGCGTGCGTGCGTGCGTGCGATACATGAATAGTGGGCTAGGAGGTAAAATATAAGATATGGATTTGAAAAATCAACTGCTTTTGCAAGAGTCAAATTCAATCTGTGAGGTGGCTCTGATTTGTTAAAGAGAGCCATGCACCGGGACCTGCTCTGATTTGTTAAAGAGAGCCATGCACTGGGACCTCACAATAATGTATTTATCACAGAGACTACCTAAGAAATGTTCTTTTAATTAGCCACATTTATCTTTTTTTCCATGTTTTGACAGAAATTCTTACCTAAACATACACCACAAAGAGAGACAGAGCAACAAAAAGCATGGCCATTTTTATGTTTGACAGAGCCACTTGAAACAAGAACAATTTTCATTTTCACCCTTTAATCCAATTCTCATATTAGCAGCACCTGCGACGAGGAGATAACTGAAATATATATATATATATACTTTTTTTTACAGTAATAGGCAACAATTCGGGATGATTTGCATATTATGACCATCTCCTTCAGAGTGTTTGCACAGCTTTATATAACACTTCCTATTACACTCTATTTAATTTGCCAACAATCCAAAATGGTTTACCGTAATTTCTTGCTTTTAGTTTTGTTTGCACAAGGACTTATCTCAATGCAATATGGCATTAATAAGGCATTGCTCAAAACATGAAATTACAAAATCTACTACCGTATTTTCCGCACTATAAGGCGCACCGGAGTATAAGCCGCAGCAGCTAAATTGAATGATGTGTACATATATAAGCCGCACTGGACTATAAGCCGCAGGTGTTTTAATGTTTAATTACCATATGTAAGGGTTCGTGCACAGAGGGGATTGTCGGGAAAGAGATGGCTGCTTGAGGAAGCTCCCATTTATTAACATTTCAACAAACAAGTTGCATATTTGCATACCTCTGAAAGCTTTTTTTGACTTTTTGCATTGAGTCAGTTCTTCCCGCTGGAGTCTCCAACGTCTCACCATTGACTCATTGATGCCAAGGCTACGTGCAGCAGCTCTATTTCCTTCTTTTACAGCCAGATTGACTGCCTTTAACTTAAAAGCTGCATCATATGCATTTCTACGTTTGTTTTCCATAATGAGGGTTTGTGCATGAAAACTTCCTTTGCACAAACTGTCTCGCTCTCGTAATGTCTGTCTGTCTTGCTCTCGTTGTGTCTCTCGTTGTCTCTCGTACCACTCTCGGTTCCATTTTTACTTTTGCGCGCTACCTGTCTCACTCTTTTCCGGCCTCCAGCTTTTCCTGCTGGACCCCGCCGCTTAAAGGTGGGGGGCGCGGACCGGTCATAGAGCCCATAGAGTTAAAGTTGGTGGACTGTAACCTGTAAAATCCATAGATTTAGGAGGTCTTCTAGTGGCCGTTAGCTGTAAAAATCCATAGATTAGCCGCACCGTAATATAAGCCGCAGGGTCGAAAAATGGGGAAAAGGGCGCGGCTTATAGTCCGAAAATTACGGTAAATAGCTCTCAAGAGTTTGCCTGTGTTGACTGTCTTGTAATCTGGGGAGTGTTTGTCTGTGGTGAGAGCTGATCATAGCAAGAGGAGAAGGAGCCTTATGTTGTGCTGTGCTACACTGTGCTGTGGTGTGCTGTGCTACACTGTAATGTGTTGTGGGCATCAGCTCTGTCCCATTACAGCCACACTGCACGCCATGTTCTCTACTTTAAAGGTATGGTGTGAATTTTATTGAACCTAAAACCACGTGTGGACATTTTCCCCACCTGGACAGCTCAGCTGGGGCCTTTAGAAAATGAGTGTACACGAGGGTGGGCGAGAGAGAGAGGGTGTTATCCGAAAGTGTTTCACACATGACAAACACAAGCGCGCCAAAAAATCCATCCAACTGTTAACTGTAGATGGTGGGCCCATGTTCCCCAAACACTTTCTGCTTTACAATGTACAGGTGCTGCATGGCGAGGCGAGGGGACTGTGCCACAGTGCAGACCTGCCTGCCTGGAAGGCTGGATGGATAGCGTAATGGGAACTGCCAGCTGTGGGCCTAATTACAACACTGTTGTGGTGGAGGAGATTGGGAAAGTTTTTCTTCTCGGACACACAGCTGAACTGATACCTCATTCCCATGTTTCTAAGTGAGGGACCTCACCAAAGTGCTTCAGCAACTCTAACATCCCTGAATGGAAAGATGTATTATAGTACTGTGTATAATGCTGTACTATTTGTCTTATTCTGTTGAGGTAAAATTGCTTCACATGCTCTCGCTCAGTTGCACTTCTTTTGGTGTTGTTATGTAAGCAGCACAATATGAAAGTTCCTA
This sequence comes from Coregonus clupeaformis, assembly GCF_020615455.1. Taxonomy (NCBI): domain Eukaryota; kingdom Metazoa; phylum Chordata; class Actinopteri; order Salmoniformes; family Salmonidae; genus Coregonus; species Coregonus clupeaformis. Next base: position 578,689 of record NW_025533610.1, on the reverse strand, counting down.
GAAGTGTAATGTTCATTGTAAAAACAATCATCTCCTTACTGTGAAATACAGTATGTCCATTGACTTCTGACTTAGTTAACCTGCAGCGATCCTGATGGTAGGCTAAGGCAGCCGCAGCGTAATACATTGTGCTTGGCTGGCTCTCCTGAAACATTTCACTAATAGCATTAATGCTCAGAGTACTCTACCTCCAGCCTTGCCAGCTGAGAAAAAAAGGAGAGAAGTTGAGCAGTTGAATCTAAGCAGATGGCACTGTTTGACTTTCTGCTTGGCCATCTGGAGTTTACTTAAACTGATGACTTCATAATCAAACACTGGCCCACCAGCCAACTACAGCACCACTCACCACTTACCACTCTCCACACCACACGCCTTGGCAGTGTGGCCTGCTACATGGTACCAAGGGTAAAGAGGCCACAAGGCTAGTGGACTGTTGGGAAGGGATTTGGTGTGTGTGTGCGCGCATATGTGTGTTTGAGTGTGTGTTTGCCTGTTTGTGTGCCTGTGTGTGTGTGTGTTTGCTTGTATGCATATGGTGTAGACCAGTGGTTCCCTAGCAGGGGTACTAGGACCCCTGTGGGTACTTGGCCTATCCACAGGGGATACTTGAAAAGACACATGAGTCCATAGGGTTACTGGTAAAATGCACATGAGGGGGTACTTCAGCGGTAGAGCAGAAATTAAGTTGGTAACCAAAAAAGGTTGGGAACCACTGGTGTAGACCACCCTGGTACAGTGAAAGTGTGAGAGTATGGCACCGAACGAAAACAAGTTGTTTTTCATCTGTCAGCTGGTGTGTCATAATGCTGGAATACAGGATAGCATCATTAATCTAAATGTCCCTTGGCACTTTCTAACTCCTCTCTCATCTGCATAAAAACTTTCATTACTGCAGGCATAAAGGACTGTTCTCTGTCAAAGTCAAGAGCAATAATTTGACTTAATTTACTTGGAAACTCCTCTCTCTTGACACCTGCATGGGGAGAGTGAGTAAGAGACCAATTTCCACCCATACAGTCACATTGACACTTGGTTCACCAAAAAGATTCAACAGTAACGAAGTTGAGAGTAATTGCTTTAGAATTAGTTTTCTTTTCTCACAAATATTACTGTGAAATGATGGTGTTTTTCCAAAGGGAAATACAAATAAATATCCACAACCATTGCTTAATGTTGAACATACTGTATGTACAGTGCATTCGGAAAGTATTCAGACCCCTTGACCTTTTCCACATTTTGTTACGTTACAGCCTTATTTTAAAATTGATTAAATGTTTTTTCCCCTCATCAATCTACACACAATACCCCATAATAACAAAGCAAAAACTGATTTTTAGAAATTTTAGCAAATGTATTAAAAATAAAACACTGAAATATCACATATACATAAGTATTCAGACCCATTACTCAGTACTTTGTCGAAGCACCTTTGGCAGCGATTACAGCCTCAAGTCTTCTTGGGTATGACACTACAAGCTTGGCACACCTGTATTTGGGGAGTTTCTCACATTCTTCTCTGCAGATCCTCTCATGCTCTGTCAGGTTGGATGGGGAGCGTTGCTGCACAGCTATTTTCAGGTCTCTCCAGAGAAATCAGATCGGATTCAAGTCCGGGCTCTGGCTGGGCCACTCAAGGACATTCAGAGACTTGCCCCGAAGCCACTCCTGCATCGTCTTGGCTGTATGCTTAGGGTCGTTGTCCTGTTGGAAGGTGAACCTTCGCCCCAGTCTGAGGTCCTGAGCGCTCTGGAGTAGGATTTCATCAAGGATCTCTCTGTACTTTGCTCTGTTCATCTTTGCCTCGATGCTGACTAGTCTCCCAGTCCCTGCCACTGAAAAACATCCCCACAGCATGATGCTGCCACCACCATGCTTCACCATAGGGATGGGGCCAGGTTTCTTCCAGACGTGATGCTTGGCACTCAGGCCAAAGAGTTCAATCTTGGTTTCATCAGACCAGACAATCTTGTTTCTCATTGTCACGAGTTACAAAGCCAGAACCCAGAAGCAGACCAGGACAAGGTAAGTAGAAGCGAAGGTGAGTGTTTATTTACAAATTCAAGAGTGATGCTGAATAATCCAGGGAACAGAGCGGGCGGCGTTGATTAGTTGTTGGGGGTGCAGTGGTTGATCCAATCATGGCTCGGCAGCCGCCGACCACCAGGCAGAGGTTGGATGAAGGTTCCGGACGAGTGACTGCAGATGGAACAAAACGGAGGTAAGTAAACAACAAACCAACAAGGTGCAAAACAACAAAACTAACGCTAGAAGCTCTAAGACTGATACTCTGGTAAACCTACTGTTCATGGCTAACGATCCGGCAGGGAATGGATGTTAGGCCAGAGCCTAAGAAGGGTGATGATCAGGACCAGGTGTGCAGATTGCTGATGGGATGCAGGTGCGGAAATCAAGAGAGCTCCCCGGAGCGTTCCAGAACCCTCGGGAAACTGGAGATCCCGAGCAGAAAAACTAGTCCACAGGCAGGACCCGACTCAGACTGCCGGGATCGTTACAGTACCCCCCCTCCGACGAACGCCACCGGGCGGACTCCCCGGAGCGCCAGGATGGAGGCGGTAGAAGTCACGGATGAGGTCAGCATCTAGGATCTGTCGCCGCGGAATCCAACTCCTCTCTTCAGGACCATACCCTCCCAGTCCACGAGATACTGGAAACCCCGGCCCCGCCGTCTGGAATCCATGATGCGTCGCACCGTGTAGGCAGGACCACCTCCGATCATCCGAGGAGGAGGAGGAGGAGGCGGAGGAGGCAACAGAGGACTGAGGAAAACAGGCTTGAGGCAGGAGACATGAAAGGTGGGATGGACTCTGAGCGTCCTCGGGAGTTTGAGTCGAACTGCCACCGGATTGATCACCTTCTCCACCACAAACGGACCAATGAACTTCGGTAACAACTTCCTAGACTCAGTCCGTAAAGGAAGATCCCGTGTGGCCAACCAGACCCTATCTCCGATGGTGTAGGTGGGAGCGGGGATCCGGCGACGATTCGCCTGGAGCTGATTCCGGTCCGAAACTCTAAGGAGTGCCTTTCTGGCCCGATGCCAGGTCCGGTGGCAACGACGAATATGGGCCTGAACAGAAGGCACTGAGAGCTCCTTCTCCTGAGAAGGGAACAAGGGGAGGTTGGTAGCCATACAGGCACTGGAAGGGAGACATCCCAGTGGCAGATGTAGGGGAGAGTATTGTGGGCATACTCAACCCAAGGCAACTGAGAGACCCAGGAGGTGGGGTTGGAAGAGGCCAGGCAGCGTAGCGTGGATTCCATCTTCTGGTTGGCTCTCTCCGCCTGACCATTAGATTGGGGGTGAAAACCAGATGTGAGACTGACTGTAGCTCCAATGGCCAAACAGAAGGATTTCCAGACAGCAGAGGTAAACTGAGGGCCACGGTCGGAAACGATATCACTGGGCAACCCGTGGACCCTGAAAACCTCCCTAACCAGGATCTCGGACGTCTCCGAGGCAGAGGGAAGCTTGGCAATTGGCACAAAGTGGCCGAACTTGCTGAATCTGTCCACGATAGTCAGAACGACCGTGTTCCCCTCAGAAGCGGGCAACCCAGTGACAAAGTCCAGGGCCAGATGCGACCATGGTCGCCGGGGAATAGGAAGGGGGTGAAGTAGTCCAGAGCTGGGCCGATTGGTACTCTTATTCTGCGCACACACTGGACAGGCAGCAACATAACCCCGAGTATCCTCGGCCATGGCAGGCCACCAAAAACGTCTGCGAAGAAACGCCATCGTCCGAGCCACGCCAGGGTGACAAGCCATCTTGCTGGCGTGGGACCATTTGAGGACCGCAGGACGAACCGACTCAGGCACAAACAACCGACCGGGTGGACCGTTACCGGGGACCGGGCTGCGTCCGAAGAGCCGCCATCACCTCCTCCTCAATCCTCCACCTAACAGCTCCCACGACGCAGTTCCGGGGAGAATTGTCTCGGTCTTGGACCCACTCTCCTCCGTCTTGGAGAACATCCGAGACAAGGCGTCCGCCTTGCCGTTCTTAGATCCAGGTCGGAACGTCAGGGAAAAAATTGAATCGTCCGAAAAACAACGACCACCTGGCCTGACGGGAGTTGAGACGTCTAGCCGATTGCACGTAAGCAAGGTTCTTGTGGTCAGTCCAGACAATAAACGGCTGCTCCGCCCCCTCCAACCAGTGGCGCCACTCCTCCAAGGCAAGTTTCACCGCGAGAAGCTCCCGGTTACCCACATCGTAATTCCTCTCCGCAGGCGAAAGGCGACGAGAGTAGTAGGCGCAGGGATGGAGTTTACTGTCCGTGGAGCATCGCTGCGACAGGATGGCGCCAACTCCCACATCAGACGCGTCCCACTTCAACGACGAACTGACGGGCCGTGTCCGGTTGAGAGAGAATCGGTGCGTTGGTGAATCGCCTCTTCAAATCCAGAAACGCTCGATCCGCCTCCGGATTCCACTTGAAGCTCCTGATACTGGAAGTCAAGGCCGTTAACGGAGCGGCCACACGGCTGTAATCCCGGATGAATCTGCGGTAGAAATTCGCAAACCCCAAAAATCTCTGGAGCTGCAATCTCGTACCGGGCTGGGCCCATTCCAGAACCGCTCTAACCTTCTCCTGATCCATCCTAATCTCTCCCCTGGAGATGATGTACCCGAGAAAGGATGTCGTGTGGGCGTGAAACTCGCACTTCTCGGCCTTCACGAACAGGCGATTCTCCAACAATCGCTGCAGAACCTGCCGGACATGCTGGACGTGGTCGGAAGGTTCCTTCGAGAAGATCAGAATGTCATCCAGGTAAACAAACACAAAGAGACCGATCATATCTCTCAGGACGCCGTTCACCATACTCTGGAATACCGCTGGAGCATTGGTCAGTCCAAACGGCATCACCTGATACTCGAAGTGACCCATCGGTGTATTGAAACCCGTCAACCACTCGTCTCCCTCTCTGATCCGGACCATGTGATACGCATTGCGTAGGTCTAGCTTGGTGAACACCGTAGCACCCTGTAAGGAGTCGAAGGCAGAACTCATCAAGGGCAGGGGATACTTGTTCTTGACCGTGATGTCATTCAACCCCCCGATAATCAATACACGGTCGAAGAGAGCCATCCTTCTTACCCACAAAGAAGAATCCTGCCCCCAGGGGTGATGACGAGGGACGAACGAGACCAGCAGCTAGGGACTCCTTGATGTAGGTCTCCAAAGCCTCACGTTCAGGGCGGGAGATACTCTATAACCTTCCCTTGGGGTAGACAGCTCCAGGGAACAGGTTGATGGCACAATCATATGGTCGGTGGGGAGGGAGTGACAGAGCCTTCTGCTTACTGAACACTTCCCCCAAATCGTGATATGTCTCGGGAACCAGGGACAAATCTGGGGGTTTAGCCTCAATCACCTGACTGGGAACCGAATGGGGACAGGCAGTCTTGAGACAGTTAGCATGACAATCAAGGCTCCAACTCGTTACCTTGCCCGTCACCCAATCGAACGTGGGATTGTGTTCCTTCAGCCAGGGGTATCCAAGGACCAGAGGAACATGGGAAGACGGCAGAATGAAGAATGAAATCATCTCCGAATGATTCCCCGACAACAGCATCTTAACCGGTTCAGTCCTCATCGTGATACGTGCCAGACTACTGCCGTTCAGAGTGGTCGCTTCAATGGCTTCCGGCAATTGCTCCTTGGAAAGCCCCAGCTGTTCCACCAACTCGGCATCAAGAAAGCTTCCATCGGCACCTGAATCGATAAAAGCGTTAATCGCTAAGCTCTGATTCCTGTTCACAAGGGTAGCCGGGAAACGGGGTCTGACAGAGGTACTGAGAGGTTGAAACTGGCTCGCTAAAAGTCCTCCCAACTTTAGCGAGCCGGGCAGTTTGACGACCGCCGGGAACAAGTGGAGATGTAATGTCCCGAGCTACCACAGTAGAGGCAGCAGTTGGTCTTACGTCTATGTTGACGCTCCTCCTTGGTTAACCCGTGCCGCCCCACTTGCATGGGTTCAGAATCGGGAGAGAGGACCTCTCCACTAATCCTTTGTGGTGGAGAATGATCGACGTGTTCTGGTCCACCACCCGACCCGACTGGGAACTGAGAAGCTGATCGATTGGACGGACCCCCATTGCTTCTCCCTCCTTCGCTCTCGGACTCGATTATCCACCCGAATAGACAAGGCTACCAAGCTGTCCAGGTCACTAGGCTCCGGATAGGAGATCAACTCATCCTTGAGCTGCTCCGACAGACCCTGGTAAAAGGCCGCTTGCAGAGACTCCTCATTCCACCCACTCTCCACAGCCAACGTCTTGAACTCGATCACGAAGTCGGCCACGCTGCGAAGTTCCTTGGTGAAGCGAAAACAGGCGCCTAGCTGCGTCCCTCCCTCGGACGGAATGGTCGAAGAGCTTCCTCATCTCGGCCGTGAACCCCTGGTATGAAGCCATGCAGGGGTCTTGTCGTTCCCAAACGGCTGAAGCCCACTCCAGCGCTCGACCACGCAGCAACTCAATCACAAAGGCTATCCTAGCCTTGTCTGTGGCATAAGAGTAGGGCTGTAGATCGAACACTAACCCACACTGCATAAGGAAAGAACGGCATCTTCCCAGCTCCCCTCATATTTATCCGGCGTCGGAACCTTGGGCTCACGGAAGGACACAGCTCCAGACGCGGCAGGCGAGATGGGTGAAACCGGTAGTGGATCCTCCACCGGAAACTTGCGTTGGTTCTGGACCTCCGTCAGACCGGTAGAAAGGTTCCGAACTGACAACGCGATCTCCTGTAGTACCGTGCTATGATGGCCCAACATCTTCTCCTGATGGGTAATGGCATGGCGAACAGAGTCCAGGTCCGCTGGGTTCATTACTGGCCGGATCGTTCTGTCACGAGTTACAAAGCCAGAACCCAGAAGCAGACCAGGACAAGGTAAGTAGAAGCGAAGGTGAGTGTTTATTTACAAATTCAAGAGTGATGCTGAATAATCCAGGGAACAGAGCGGGCGGCGTTGATTAGTTGTTGGGGGTGCAGTGGTTGATCCAATCATGGCTCGGCAGCCGCCGACCACCAGGCAGAGGTTGGATGAAGGTTCCGGACGAGTGACTGCAGATGGAACAAAACGGAGGTAAGTAAACAACAAACCAACAAGGTGCAAAACAACAAAACTAACGCTAGAAGCTCTAAGACTGATACTCTGGTAAACCTACTGTTCATGGCTAACGATCCGGCAGGGAATGGATGTTAGGCCAGAGCCTAAGAAGGGTGATGATCAGGACCAGGTGTGCAGATTGCTGATGGGATGCAGGTGCGGAAATCAAGAGAGCTCCCCGGAGCGTTCCAGAACCCTCGGGAAACTGGAGATCCCGAGCAGAAAAACTAGTCCACAGGCAGGACCCGACTCAGACTGCCGGGATCGTTACACTCATGGTCTGAGAGTCTTTCGGTGACTTTTGGCAAACTCCAAGCGGGCTGTCATGTGCCTTTTACTGAGGAGTGGCTTCGAGTGGCTTCCGTCTGGTCACTCTACCGTAAAGGCCTGATTGGTTGAGTGCTGCAAAGATGGTTGTCCTTCTGTAAGGTTCTCCCATCTCCACAGAGGAACTCTAGAGCTCTGTTAGAGTGACCATCGGGTTCTTGGTCACCTCCCTGACCAAGGCCCTTCTCCCCCGATTGTTCAGTTAGCCCGGGCGGCCAGCTCTAGGAAGAGTCTTGGTGGTTCCAAACTTCTTCCATTTAAGAATGATGGAGGCCACTGTGTTCTTGGGGACCTTCAATGCTGCAGAAAGGTTTTGGTACCCTTCCCCAGATACAATTCCTTCGACCTCAGTGCTTGGTTTTTGCTCTGCCATGCACCCGAGTGGCGCAGTGGTCTAAGGCACTGCATCGCAGTGCTAGCTGTGCCACTAGAGATCCTGGTTCGAATCCAGGCTCTGCTGTAGCCGGCCGCAACCGGGAGACCAATGGGGCGGCGCACAATTGGCCCAGCGTCGTCCAGGGTAGGGGAGGGAATGGCCGGCAGGGAGGTAGCTCAGTTGGTAGAGCATGGCGTTTGCAACGCCAGGGTTGTGGGTTCGTTTCCCATGGGGTATGAAAATTAAAAAGAATAATGTATGCACTAACTGTAAGTCGCTCTGGATAAGAGCGTCTGCTAAATGACGTAAATGTAAATGTCAACTGTGGGACCTTATATAGACAGGTGTGTGCCTTTCCAAATCATGTCCAATCAATTGAATTTACCACAGGTGGACTCCACTCAAGTTGTAGAAACATCTCAATGATTATCAATGGATGCACCTGAGCTCAATTTCGAGTCTCATAGCAAAGGGTCTGAATACTTATGTAAATAAGGTATTTTTGTTTTTTATTTTTAAAAACATTTGCAAAAATGCAAAAAAACTGTTTTTGCTTTGTCATTATGGGGTATTGTGTGTAGATTGCTGAGGATTCTTTAAAAAAAACAATTTTAGAATAAGGCTGTAACGTAACAAAATTTGGAAAAAGTCAAGGCGTCTGAATACTTTCTGAAGGCACTGTATGTGCAGCTGTGGGCTCCTTTGATAGGAGGCATATTTTATTTTCTATGGTTCAGGGGAGTACCCTCAGGGGCTTGTCCTGTAGTATTGTGTGTAACTGTTGTAGTTGGAGGGAACGAGGGAGAGTGTAGTGTACGGCGATACAATGATGTCTGGGCTTGTCATTCACCAGGGCCTGGAGTCATGTTCTGATATTGAGCAGAGGATAGGGAGCCCTACGATTGTGGATCTTCTATCCCTTCTTTGTGTCGGGTTATCTATCTCCTCCGTGGATCTGTATACTGTTGTTGTCTTTTTTTCTGGGAGAGATGTTGGAATGAATGGCTTCAAGTGGATGAGATGGATTTAGTTGGGATGCACTCTGGTGTAGTTACAGACATGACAGGACATGACTTGGGCCCCCTTGAACTACAAAAACACTGACACAGACATCTTTGCTGATTTCAGCGGCTTGATCCAAGATTGGATCTAATCCATTGGTTTTTGGGGGGTTGCATACTGTAGCCGTCTTGTTAACACTGTACCAACCTTGATGAATGTACTGTATCTCACTTGCACATCGACCAATGTGTCATTGTCTACTCATTCACTGTAAGTGTAGTAAGAGTGTCAAGCAAGAAAAAAAAACTAAGATTACGCCTGGTTTTGGGCCTACAAACACTATCAATGGAGAATCTCCATAGAACATGTTTTTTAGGCTTAAAATGTGTCTGGGAAACTGCCCAAAAGTCCTTGAAGCGTTGTTAAGTCAGAACAGTGCATAGCATGGAGCGAAGCTAAATGGCTTCTTTCTAATAAGGAAGAACAAAGGAAGTAACAATAGGACAGTGACTCCTCTCCTCTCCTGCTTGGTGTTTAATAGACTAGCTGCAAGGCTAATGCACAAACCAAAGCAAGGAGGAATCTGTTTGTTGTGGTCATGCATTCAGGTCATATGCAACATTGTTCAAGACAAGAGCCCCTTGTCTCTTTTCAATTCTCTCACACTCCTGTATTTGTTTCTTTCCAATAGACTCTTGACAATGTAGGCAGAATAACATACGGTTGTATGGATAGGGGAGACGCACTTGTCACAGTGCTAATTACCACTAAGTGTACTAAACATTAAGAACACCTGCTCTTTCCATGATCTAGACTGACCAGGTGATTCCAAGTGAAAGCTAAGATCCTTTATTGATGTCACTTGTTAAATCCACTTCAATCAGTGTAGATGAAGGGGAGGAGACAGGTTAAAGAATAATTTGTAAGCCTTGAGATATTGAGACATGGATTGTGTGTGTGTCAATCAGAGGGAGAATGGGCAAGACAAAATATTTAAGTGCCTTTGAAAGGGGTATGGTAGTAGGTGCCAGGCGCATTGGTTTGTGTCAAGAACTGCAACGCTGCTGGGTTTTTCACACTCATCAGTTTCCTGTGTGTTTCAAGAATGGTCCACCACCCAAAGGACATCCAGCAAACTTCACACAACGTTTGCTGGATGTGGGAAGCATTGAAGTCAACATTGGCCAGCATCCCTGTGGAATGCTTTTGACACCTTGTATAGTCCATGCCCCGACGAATTGAGGCTGTTCTGAGGGCAAAACGGGGGTTGCAACTCAATGTTAGGAAGGTGTTCCTAATGTTTTGTTCACTCAGTGTAAATGGTGCTGTGTACTGTATATACCGTATACTGAGGTATTTAAACTTACCGACGGGGGCTGCGGGGATGCATGCTACCCCACTGCTTATAACTATAAGTTAACTATCTAAGATGTGCCAAATGAATTATATCCAGCTCAGGGCTCCAGCTGTGCATTTGGTTTGGTAACTTGCTAGCTAAGTGGCTAGATGGCAAGATCAAGCTTCTTGGTTACAGCAAGACAATCAATCCCCTCCTTGATCAAGATCCAAGTTGCCTAAATATTAATTTTTTAAAGAAATAGCGCCCCTTGTGTGCACTTCCAGTAATACTCTATACGCCGATATGGTACAGAAATGGTTTGATGGTATGAAAATCTGGATATCGCCCAAACCTATTTCAAAAATTGAAATGGGAATTTGTGATTTTCATAGGTGAAAGTAAAAGAAGAAAGAACATATTTTATTTGTAAATGTTTGAATTATGGGAGTATCCATGAACTATCATGTTTGTTGAAAAGAGAAGAGGAAGAGCTATATTTTACACCTATTTCTGAGTTCCTAGGTCAAGCCATGTGGTAACTAGTATATTAATTAGCATTGGGGGGATGGTTGGGGATGGATGTTACATGGAATGTGGGGTTGGTTGTCACTATCAACTCCATTATAATAAATCCCAAGCTCTTTTGTGCTTGTGTTATAAAGATCTCCCTTTGTTGCCTCTCCCTCCCACACATATTATTTCTGTCACACACGCATACACACACAAATGCACTCAAAATGTAATATGACATTCTCATGGCATAAAAATGCTGAATTTTATTCGATCGAAGAAAGTCTCTGTGTACAATATTGCTTCACCTCCTGTTACATTTATTGTTTTTACCCCAATTGGTAGTTACAGTCTTGTCCCATCGCTGCAACTCCCCTACGGAGTCAGGAGAGACAAAGGTCGAGAGCCATGCTTCCTCCGAAACACAAGCCTGCCAAGCTGCACTGCTTCTTGACATACTGTTCGCTTAACCCGGAAGCCAGCCGCACCAATGTGTCGGAGGAAACACTGTCCAGCTGGCAACCAAAGTCAGCTTGCAGGCGCCCGGCCTGCCACAAGGAGTCTCTAGAGCACGATGGGACAAAGAAATCCCGGCCGGCCAAACCCTCCTCCAACCTGGACAACGCTGGGCCAATAGTGCTCCGCCTCATGGGGTCTCCCGGCTGTGATACAGCCTGGGATCGAACCCGGGTCTGAAGTGACGCCTCAAGCACTGCGATGCGGTGCTTTAGACCGCTGCGCCACTCGGGAGGATCCTGTAACAGAATGAATAAGCTACTAGCAATCCCATACTCAGTGCTTGACTTGGGCTGCTGTTTGAGCTCCTGTTCCTCTTATAGAATATTAGCTCAAAAGTCTTGTGGAGCTCCTGCAGCTAAATGTAAACAGTATCAGCACACAACATGAGTACCGGCACCTATTTCAGTACAAGTCAAGCACTGCCCATACTGTGTGACACCCAACCCTGCAATGTGGCTGACTGTCACAAGTGGACAGAGTGTGTTTGATGGCTTATAACTCCACGTTGGAATAAAAGGGTCCCCATTTCAGAGTCTTGTAAGACATACTGTACTGGTGCTGAGAAATACACATTAGAGTAAAAAGTGTGACAACCAACCCCGGTCTCCCCTATAGGCTAACTAGAAAAGGAAATGTAGCTACAATTACTAAATAGAACTATCTTCTGAGCAATGAAGATGAACATATTTAGGAAAACATTTGACTATTTCACAGTCACACTTGCCTTCTTTACTAATTCAACTGAACCCTTTTCGCTCTGTCGTGCCAACCCGAACTGTACTGCGCTGGCTCTGATATTTTCATGTCACATTGTCATTTCCAGCATAGTTAAAGCAATGACTGCTGAATGCGTAACCAGGCCAGTGCAGTACAGCTCAGCTTGGCTTGGCTCAGTGGTGTAAAAAGGGTACTTTTTGGGACCGTGAGGAGTTAATTGTGTCTGACCACTTGTGAACACTCCAGGCTTGTAAATGAGGCCATAATCATATAACTTGTGGTCAGTCATTTCACAGCTAGCATGGAGTTGTTGGCCACAGTGCCATTCATTCGCCAGCCAGTGCTGCTTTCACACTTGTGCCGTCACATTAGGAGCAGAGTTGAGCAGAATTGAGGTCCTCAGGGCTGGGCCCTGGGGCTCCATGCCCTCACCAGAATGATGCTTATTAGCTCATTCACAAGGCCTGATGATGATGCTGCCTGAAATCCGTACCTCGGGAAAAGTACACAGCACAGTTGATTATGAGGCTGGCTGGCTGGTGGACACAGCTGCAGCATGTAGGAGTTCATTAAAGCTGTCTACTCCCTCTCAACATTGACCAAAGGGTGACAGAGGCTGCGATTTTGCGTCTTTGTTCAGCATGATTGAAAAAGTCTTGATTTGTTTGGTCAGAGAGGGAAGAGTGAATTACTGTGAAGTAGTTTATATATGCAAGAGTTCCGTAAAGCAAAATAGTGAGAACACAGTATAATGTTTACTTGTATTTACATTTGTTTCACAATAATCATATAAGACATCACATAGATTTTTTGTGAACATCAGTCATGATTTTGGTTGAAATTTAATCATCCTAAATTATCCTAATTTCAATGTAAAGACTCAGATCAAGCATTAACCGGCGATTGCAGACAGCCGCATAGTGGATGTTTTGGCGGTGTTGGAGGTGGAACTGCATTGGAGGCGTCAAATTGCAATCATTGTCAAGAAGACCACACCCTCCCCACTCGCGTTAGAAGTTCAGAAAGATAGGCTATATAGAAGTAATTAAGCTCAAATTGAAAAATCACTAAACAAAACAATGAGGATTTTTATCATCCTATTTGAGGTGTAGATTACATCTTACATTCCAGTGTTCAGACTTATAAACAAGGCTACATGGGATTTCTCTTAATGCGACTCCGTGTAGCCAATGGTAATGTCCGCTTTAGGTACAGTATAATGCCAGGAGCCGCTTGTAGATTTGACAGCTCACAGTTCCAACTAAAACACAGCCAAAACAACCTCTATGCGGATGTCAGATAAAGCGGATTTGCTTGAATAGAGCCCTTAATGTTTTCACCCCCACCATCACCATTCTTGTTTCATTGAACACTTCTGATCTCTCCAAATACGTCTTTGGAGGGGGGTTGAGGTCACCTCGACGAAAAAAAGCATTTCTCTTGGCCCACTCGGTCCTGAACAAAGCCTGCTGTCAACTGGTCAAGGTTTCACTTCCTAATTAACTTCTTCTGGCTGGCTGGGGCACAATGGCCAGGCCGTGGCCTAACGTGGGCCACTCTATACCCCTTAGGCATTTTTCTCCTAACCATAGGGGCCTGGAACATGGAGCATCCCTGAGGACGTTCCAGAGGAGGCATGGTTAAGGCATGGTTAAACCGCGTTCAGGCAGATCTGATAAAGGTTGTTTGTTTACGCTGAGCTCTGAAATCCACAATCCTTGGAAAACACAGAGAAGGATTAATGATCTTAGCCAAACAAATG